>NW_028234442.1:679464-681964 GCF_977035675.1 Penaeus japonicus
ATGATTGGACTTGAACTGCATGAATATCATATTTGTCTCGGAACCAAATTACCCGGATTACTTCTCAAAAGTTTCGCTTGCATGGCGCTCGGTGCATGCCTGCTGCCTTTGCCAACTGTGAATTCCCGAGACAGTTACTGTTGATCCAGGAGATTGGCGATCCTTGCACAAATCTTGATTTTTCTCTCTATTTCGCTCTTTTTTTCTGTTTTTTTTTTTTCTCTCTCTTCTTTCATATTTTATTATTCCTTCGTTTTTGTTTTGTTTAGTTTTTTTCGTGCCGTCTATGTCGATCTGTCTTTTTGTTTGTCTGTCTTCTTTCTTTCGCTTTCTCTCTTGCTCTCGTTCTCTCTCTCTCTCTCATACACACTCTCCTCCCCCCCCCCCCCCAACCCATCTTCTCTCTTTCTCTCTCAATCAAAAAGTCTTTCCTCGCCCCCACTTCTCTCTCTCTCTCTCTCATACACACTCTCCTACCCCCCCACCCACCCATCTTCTCTCTTTCTCTCTCAATCAAAAAGTCTTTCCTCGCCCCCACATCTCTCTCTCTCATACACACTCTCCTACTTCCCCTTCTCTCTTTCGCTCTCAATCAAAAAGTCTTTGCTGTCCCCACCTCTCTCTCTCTCTCTCTCTCTCTCTCTCTCTCTCTCTCTCTCTCTCATACACACTCTCCTACACCCCCCCCCCTCTTCTCTATCTCTCTCTCAATCAAAGTCTTTCCTCGCCCCCACCTCTCTCTCTCTCTCTCTCTCTCTCTCTCTCTCTCTCTCTCTCTCTCTCTCTCTCTCTCTCTCTCTCTCTCTCTCTTTCACTCCCCTACGCCTTTCTCTCAGTCGTTATTCAGATAAAATATCTTTCCCCTTGAGAAGTTTCTCCATAAAATCTCCCGCTTCCTGGCTTACTAGGGTGCAGTTACAGATTGGGTTGCATCTGGTTGCACTCGTTGCCATGGATTTTTTTTTATTTTATTTATTTTTTTATCGGAGAGGGCATTCAACGTTGTATAAGATGAGTAAAGAAGTACAATTAGAGATAACAAGATTATGGTTATTGTAGAAATGTTTAATGGTGTTGATAATATTGGTATCATTATAGATTATGATAGAAATGATCATTATAATGATGATGATGATGTTGATAGCTATAACGAGGATGATGATGATAATGATTTCAACAATAATGGTAATAGTGAGGACGATGATATTGATCAATATAATGATTACATTGGTAATCATTATATGCATTGATACGATTATCATTATTGTCATCATTATTATTGCTATCATTATTATCATTATTATCATTATTATTATTATCATTATTATTATTTTTAGTATTAGTATTATCATTTTTGTTGTTATTACTATATTCATTATTATTATCATCATCCATGTAGATCATCGTGTCCCTCCAACAATTTTGGCCACATTTTCGAATATTGAAAATACTCCATTTCCATCTGAAAGAAACAACTCTGACAACTGACAACAGTCTCGACAGGCTCTGTATTAAGGTGCTGTTCTTACGCGTCTCTCAACGGCATCATAAACCGAGTATTTCATTGTCGACCAGCGCTCGAAGTTTCTTTGGGTCGAAGCTCCTTCTGTGTTGATAAGGCTTCGTTCGCAAGTTTACTCATACATGGTTCAGATGCCTTCGTCTCGAGACATGTCGATGAGAGAGGGACTTTGATGTTTATCTATTTAGCTATTTAGTTATTTGTCTATTTAGCTAGTTAGCTATTTAGGAATTATGTTTATACAGCTGCGGTAGCGGGTCTTGGTAACTCTAGGTGAAGCATTGTTATTAGTAGGTGCGATGAGTACCTATATAATTTTTTTGTGTTTGTGTGTGTTTGTGTGTGTTTGGTGTGTGTTTGTTTGGTGTGTGTTTGTGTGTGTGTGTGTGTGTTTGTTTGGTGTGTGTTTGGTGTGTGTTTGTGTGTGTGTGTTTGGTGTGTGTGTGTGTGTGTTTTTTGTGTATGTGTGTGCATGTGTGTGTGTGTTTTGTGTGTGCGTGTTTGTTTGCGCGCACAGAAAACAAAACTCGTGTTCAATCCACTGTCTGTACATTCGTTAACTTCGCTGTGTTGACATTGTTTGATGTACATTCATGTTGCTTTCCCTGACAGCTTCAATTATGTTTCGAAAACAAATACCTCTTCCTTTCACTATTTAGTCTTAGGCTGTCAGGAAAATATAGGCTGAACAAGATAAAACACTGAAGAATATTGTTTGTTATATACATGAATTAAGGTATATCGAAAGGACCTGCATACATAACAGCATTAGAATTATATACAAAACCAAAAAATCATGCATTATGAATAATAATGAAAATGATAACAACAATGATTGTAATGACGACCTCAATCATACCGCAGCTAATAATAATAATTAGGATGATAACTTCAATAGCGGGAATCATAATAATCATTATGATGATAAAGAATATAACCATAAAGGCAATGAGAATATTCAAATTACATTAATAAAGA
>NW_028234442.1:689464-694464 GCF_977035675.1 Penaeus japonicus
AAAAGGGTGAGGGAGGAAGGGGTCTGGATATAGAAGGTTGCGGTTGTTGTGGTTAGGGGTAAGGATAGTTTATTTATTCATATATATATATATATATATATTTTTTTTTTTTTCATTGAAGTATTATTCTTCTTCGTAATTAAAATGTTGAAAGTACTGTTTTTTTTTTTTTTTTTTTTTTTTTTTTGAGCGTGAAAAGCAGAAGAGGAAGTGGTTAAAGGAGCTGGAGAGATAGTAAAAATGAAACTTGGGAGGAGATAAAGTGAGAGTTAGAAAGTTAAGTGAAGAGAGTATTAGCTTTTTATTTTAGGTCTGCCAAGAGAAGGAAGTTGGAGGATAGAGTGTAGGTGCGCCCTCGGGAGGCAGTCGGGATACCAGAACACTGACCAATGACTTGAATGATGGAAATATGTAAAGTGAAGAGGAAGTGATGAAGGGAGCTGGAGGGAGAGTGGAAAAGAAATTTACGAGGAGATCAAGTTGATAGAAGGAAAGCTGAGAAAAGCTGGAAAGGATAAAGTTTGTAAGACCATGGGAAAGAAGTGAGAGAAATAGCATGTATGTGCGCCATTAGTAGCTGAACAAATCCCCGGGTCAACCCCTCGGGAGGCAGTTAGATACCAGAACACCTAGCATGCTATTCATTAGATTTTTTTGTTTTTATTTGTTTTTATTTTATTATCTTATTTTAGTACTTGTTCTGAAGTGCCATCATCTTGATTGACCTCCCTTCGTACTTGATGATCTGGGTGATGTCATCGGCATACATATAGTGACTGCTGCCATGTGACGACTCAGGCAGATCTGCAGTGAAAATGGTGAAGAGTGTCGGTGAAAGGCAGCTTCCCTGTGGAACTCCACTGCTGAGGGGAATTGCTTCGCCGACTGTATTGCCGATGACTATTCTTGCACTTCTATTGACAAGAAAGTAGCACAATAACTTGGTCAAGGGCGTCGGGAGGTTCAGCCTGATGATCTTAAGTTTCAGGCCTGTGTGCCAAACTTTATCGAAGGCTTTGGCCACATCTCTCAGGACCACATTGACTTGGTTCCTTTCACTCATGGCATTGGCAATTTTTTCATATATGATTGCAATGGCTGATGATGTTCCTCTGCTTGGTGATTGCGCAATCGTGAGTTCAATATCTTCTCAAAGGCTTTGCCTGGGACTTCCAGCAGAGAAATCGGTCTATAATTCTCTACTTTTCTTGGATTTTTCCCAGCATTTGGTATCATCTTGATTCTCGCTTCCTTGAAGTGATCAGGGAAGTATCCAGCAGTGAGAGAGGCATTGTATATGTTTGCCAGTCTCAGCAACATCTTAATAGGAAGATTTTGCAGGATTGTTTTATTGATCCTGTTTTTGCCTGGAGCAGTTCTATTCTTAAAACTTTTTAGTTAGTTTGACGTCTCTGGGGCTGACCTTGGCCATTAGTGGGTCGGTGGGGTCTAGTCTTGTGAAATCAGCAGCAGCATCTGGAGACAGGAGCTCGATATGTCTTCCTATTTCCTCTATGATGGTCTCCTCGAAATCACTGTCAAAGTTCTCTTCTTCGGTAATTCTGAAGCAATTTCTCCAGAAATTTCTGAACAGGATTTCTTGTTCTTCTGCCAAAAATTTGCCAAATTCGCGCTTTTTGTAGCGAGCCACCATGCCAGCTACAAGCATCCCCGTTCCTCAACCCTGGACCTCGACCAATCGCGAGTGACCTGAGCTGCGAGAGCTCGCTACCATGCACCGACGTCAGGGCGAGCATCAGTCGGAGCTTGCCCCTGTGCACTGACCAATCAGGTCGCATGCTGCCACTGACCTACAGTGCCTCTACCTCGCGAGTCGGGTCCTCGTGTACCTGCCCGGTTACACTGACGCACCTGCACTCACACACACAGTGTAATATCCATTTACTTACAGAAACATATACATACACATATACAGTACATCGAAACAAACCTAGCTAATCTCGCAGTTGTGACACCTGGGTTGTTTTGAATTTAATGTATCGGTGTTATGGGCTGTGATGATTTTTGTGAACAGTTTATAGATTACTGAAAGGAGGCTTATAGGTCGGTAATTTTTCAAGTCTTTTGTGTCTCCCTTTTTGTGTATTAAAATTATTATTGCATTTTTCCAGGCCTTTGGAGTTTTACCGACGCTTAGATATCTGTTATAGAGACTGGTCAGTTTTACTGCCGCGAACTCTCCTGCATCTTGAATAAGATCTACACTAATGCCATCTCCTGGTGTTTTTCCTCTTTTCATGCTATTTAGTGCCCTATTTACTTCCTCTACCACGATGTTTGGAACGTCTCCAATTGTTGTGTTTGTCTCCGTATGTGGTTGATCATTTGAGTGGTATAAGTCGCGATAGAAGTCTTCTATTACTTTGATAATTTCATTTTTATTGTAGGCCACCTCTCCGTTGGCTTTCTTTACTGCATAAATTTGTTTTTTCCCTATTCCGAGCCTCCTCTTTGTTGCCTTAAGGCTGGTGCTGGCAAGCAGAGCTTCGTTTATTTTTCGTATGTTAAATTTGCTTACATCCTCTTTCTTCTTCTTGTTTATCATCTTAGTCAGCTCTGCTGATTCTATCTTGTCTCTGATTGATGTTACTTTCATGTCCCTATGCTGTTTCATAAGCTCTATTGTCTCTACCGAAAGCTTACTGAACTTTTCTTTTTCGTCTTTACCCTTATTTCAAGTGCAGCTTCTGAGTATTTGTTTCGGATGTTGATACTGAATTCCGTCGCCCTATTCTCAATGTTGATTAGATTAACGAGAGGCTTATGAGCTTATTTCATTCCCTTCTTAGCTTTAATTTTACTCTACTTCTGACCAGTCTATGGTCGCTACCGACATTTACTTTATTGATAACGGTTACGTCTTCTACAATGTCGCGCCTATTGTTGATTATGAAGTCAATTTGGTTTTTAATACCAGATGGTGATTTCCATGTCAATTTCCTCCCGGTTCTCTTTTCGAAGAATGTATTCATAATTTTAAGGGATTGAGCTTCAGCGAATTCTATCAGCCTTTGCCCTCTCTCATTTCTGGTGCCTATTCCATGTTTCCCATCCGAGGTTTCTCCATCTTCCCTTATTCCTATCTTGGCATTAAAATCCCCCATAATCATGGTAAAATGGGTTTTTGTTATATCGGTAGCTGCTTGCACATCTTCATAGAAGCTCTCTATCTCCTCATCACTATGACTGCTGGTAGGAGCATAAACTTGGATAATTTTTAGGCTATATCTGTTGTTTAGTTTCAGTATTACAGAAACTACTCTTTCACTCACACTGTAGGATTCCCCAACATTCTTTTCGAGGCGCTTGAGAACTAAGAAACCTACTCCTGATTCTTGTTTGCTATCCAAGGGTTTACCTCGCCAATATAATAAGTGTCCATCATTTAGTAATTTCTGCTGTTCGCCTAGTCTCCTAACTTCAGAAAGTCCTACAATATCCCATTTAATAAATGAAAGTTCCTCAGGCAGTGTCAAAATATCAGATTCTGTTCTCAGGGTCCTTACATTATATGTGCATAAATTCATCTTTAGGATGCCTGGGTCTAACCGGATACTTTTAGCACCCTCTGCTCCGGAACTATCCTGATCGTCGCCGTGACCAGGGGCTCCTTCGCTTCCGGGTAATGAGGGCCATTGTCTTGACTGGGAAATCATATTTAAGAGGGGTGTGGCCTGATACCCCCACCTGTCGGCCTTAATTGTGCATGATGGGGGGGGGGGAGTAATTTTAGTCTGGAGGTTGCCATTAATCTCCAATAACACATTTGAGTTAGTCTCGCATGTTATTAGGAGATCTTAGTATCCCCCGATCTATCTCACGACTTTCCGGGCTACTCATGTGAGAATGGACATTTATTTATATATACGTGCAGGGCCTACGCAAAAAATGCATGTTTGCATGTTTATGCGCGCTCCCGTGCCCGCACTTATATTCGTTACTACATATAGATTGTGCCCGTGAATGCACGGCATAGACACATATATATATATATATATATATATATATATATATATATATATATATACAAATAAGCAATTATGCACATACTCCAAGAGTATGAAGACGCCCGTATGTATGAACACAGCACCCATACATAACAGCGTCCATGCGTGCACCTACACGCACATGAATTATAATGTGCCTATGCATTATAATTTGTTTAAATAAATATGGTAGGTAATGGTATACATATATCTGGCAACAATTCAGAGAGGCAATTACTAGTTGGTACCTAAACCGTTTGAGCGTCCTAGTGTGACCTTGACCATTGGTGATGCCATATCTTGTGTTGGGCTTTCATTACAAATAATTTCCCAGACTGATATTCAGTATGGTTGCATGATTAGATTTATGAACACTGGAAACATAATATATGTGATTCTATAGTACAATGTACTCACGAACTAAGAATGGATTTTACTCAGGCCAGATGTTGGATGGTAGTTGATCACCTTTGACCCTTGGCACTGGTGTTAACATGGCGTCTATGGGAGCGTTAAGCGATATTTGACTCATTTTCTGTTGGTTTGCTTGGATGGTATGATTATATATTAGAAGTATATTCAGACATCCTCAGATGTCTGAATATACTTGCAAATCATTATAATAGATAGTATAACTCATTTTTTTTTCGTTCATTTATATTGTGGCACTTTTTGGCATTTCACTGCCTTTACTCTACTTCTAGCATTCTTGTGGCATTCTTTTTTTTTTCTTCTTTTTTAATTTCTACAACACTTGTGTAATTTCTTATTTCTATTTCGTATGTATATGCACTCTAGACATTCACAGATATTTATATGTATATATATATATATATATATATATATATATATATATATATACATATATATGTATATATATATATATATATACATATTTATGTATATATATATATATATTTTATGTATATATATATATTTTTTATTATGTATATATATATTTTTTTTATTATGTATATATATTTTTTGTTATTA
>NW_028234442.1:828933-831433 GCF_977035675.1 Penaeus japonicus
AAGGGGAAATTAAAGTCACATATTATCATGATGCTTCATATCCCCGCTTTAATATTTTGTGTAAGTTACTACTCTCGACTACAATAATTCAGTGTTAACTTTCAGCTGAAACCCGTTGATTACTCGTGTTTATGCATATATGGTATCATTCATACTTACCTTCAGATAGGAGGTATTTATGAGTATGAATGTGAATATAAACAACATTGAAGCTAAATTGTATTTACTGGTAAATAAATACAATCTAAATAAATAAATGTCTACAAGATTTTTTTTTTTGGTGTTGTTGTTTTTAAATTTCTGCCTACCTTTAGTAAATATCAAATGATTAAATGCAAGCAGCAACTCACCTTGAAGTCAAAAGGTACTACAAATAAATTCATGGTGAAAAAAATCTACCAATATTCTGTCGCAATAAATTTCTTAAACGACATTCATTCATAACATTATTCTAACCATCATTATTAGTGTTATCATTTTTATAATCATTATTAATGTTGTTGTTTCTATTATTATCATTATAATTCTAATTATTTTGATTGTGATTACTAATACTGTTATCACTATTTTGTTATCATCATTGCTATCATTATTCTTTCTATTACTGTTGCTATTATTACAATTATCACTACAAAGATTATCATTAACCTGTCTATTGCTTTGCTTATCATCCTTATCATTATCATTATTGTTATCACCATTATCCTGATTACCATCACTTTTATGATACCATTATCATCCTCTCCTTTCTTATTAATGATTCTACTATAATTAGTAAACGTATATCCTTACCAGTTTTCTCTATCCTCGATATCCTCCTGAGCTTTGATTCCTCTGGCTAGAAAAGATTCCGGCGAATTGCAGATGCAACCCAATCTGCAACTGCAAGCTACCAAGCCAGGAAGCGGGGATTTTATGGCGAAACTTCTCTTCGGGAAAGTTATTTTAAAGAATAACGACGGAAAGTGAGAGGGCGCGACAGGGTGAGGGAAAGAGAGGGAGAGAGAAAAGGCGCGGGAGGGGGAGGGGGGCGAAAGATATTAAAGAAAAGAAATAGTAAACGAATGACGAAAGGGAGAGAAAATGAAAACAAGAAGAGAAAGGATGACGGGGAAAATTAGAGAAAAAAAAAAATAAAAAAAGACAGATTTTTTTTTTCTTACTATGTATTTATGAATTATGGAGTTATATTCTCTTTTTCTTTTTCCCTAGTATATGAAGAAAGAAAACAAGAAAGAGAGAAAGAGGAGAAGAGAGAAACAAGAAAGAAAGAGAGAGAGAACATTATAATTCTCTCACAAACAAATCTCCCTCCCTTTAATGCACTGTTATCCATGACATTAATATAGTCAACAATGAACTATGTTATTGTAAATGGAAATGCCGGCAAACAACACGTTTAATGATAAAGTTTTTCATGATCTTATCTTCCACTAGCAAATGAAGCACTAAAACCTTGCTGTACGTGACAGAAACTACACCGGACAAAATGATAAATATATTTCAAATGAAGTTATAGATAAATAATGATTTGCTAAGCCAGTTAGGATATTCAAATATAACCGTTTTCCGACCGTTACGCCATCTCTTGTTTGAATTAGTTTTATAACGGTCTCCTGTTTGTTGAAAGGTGTATCAACTTACCAAGATCATTTCACAAATTCTCAACTGAAAGTCTCATGTAATTGAGTGTGCAATTAGATAAATAGCTTTAATTCTGAACATTAACGGTTCTGGAATCGGTTCGTCAGTTAGAAACCATTAATTTATATGTATCTCTTTCCGGACAAACATATACGTGAGTATGTGGGTGTGTGTGTGTGTGTGTGTGTGTGTGTGTGTGTGTGTGTGTGTGTGTTTGAGTGTGTGTGTGTGTGATTTGTTTTAGTTCCAGTAAAAGAAATAGAACGATTCTACGACACTTAAAGATCCTCCGACTAGTTATTCATCTCCCCAACGAATTTTGTCAATGACCGTTATTGTTGTTATAATTCTTATTGATATTATCATTATTGTTATTATCCTTATTATAATCCTAATCCTTATTGTAATTACTATCATCACCGCTATTACATCGATGGTAATTACTATCTGTATCATTATTATAAACTTTCTTCAGTGAGACCAGTATTAGTATCATCTTGATTAATTAATTTTTATTCGAATCAGTACATCCATAAACTCACTAACTTCCCTTAAATACTATCTTTTCCATAACCTCTTTACCGTTGATTCTGCTCCTACGAAAAAAAAAAAAAAAAAAAAAAAAAATCTCATGGTAGCGAATGCAACCAAATGCAACCAATTCTGCAACTGCATCCTGGTAGGGCAGGAAGCGGGAGATTTTATGAGCGAAACTTCTCGAGGGGAAAGATATTCCATCTGCATAACGGAAGAGAGAAGAGAGGCCGAGAAGGAGAGAGAGAGAAGGGGGGCGAGAAGAAGGGAGGGAGAGAGAGAGAAGGGGGGACGAGAAGAAGGGAGGGAGAGAAGGGGGGGG
>NW_028234442.1:936433-941433 GCF_977035675.1 Penaeus japonicus
AATTAAGCAATAGTTCGATGACGTGATTATAAATTTAATGAAAAGAGAATTCAGTCTGGTCAAATGGCAACAGAGCATATTAAGAACATATTGCAAATGTCAAAGTGAAATAGTTTCAAATATGGCGAACTGATAAGCTTAAAGGTTAAAGAAGCTGTTTTAAGATTTACTTGAAAAAGATAGTGAAAATACATTAAACTGGCATATCATATTGAAGTTTAAATAATTAATTATTTTTAAAAATCCAGTAAAAAGAACAACGCTCTGAGGTGTAAAGGGAGATAGAACATTTTATAAATTATAAGAAAAACACATAATATGAATCAATAAACAAAGGGAACATAATTGAAAATTTTGAAACTGCGAAAGATATATCCATGTACAAAAGGTGAAGCTTATACACTGATTGTAATGAAATGAAATAAAACTAAAAATGAAACAAATACTAGATGTAGTCCCGCCTTATTTGAAAATTAAGAAAAGGGAAAGATGTAGTGTTGGTATTAAGTTCAGGAGAAAGATGCTTAGCGTAGAGAGATTCCAGGATTGGGAAATCAAAATTATAATTTGATTTATGGAGAATCTTACATCCTGACGAGCTAAAAGGAGGATTTACTAGTTCAGAATAGGACCTGACAGCAAAGAAAAAGAGGAATGAGCTGACAGACTGAGAAGCCTAAGAGAGCGAATTTCAAAGTAAAGTTACTTTGAGTTTCCTTAAAATAACGCGTAATGCAATGTGTACAATTAAACTGATAGACAGTGTTAGAAATAAGAGAGTGGGTATAAGTTCCTTGTGTCTGAACAGTGATCCTACAGATCGCGGATTTTATTTTAAGGAAAAATAGTTGAAGGGTTTTATCAAGATAGTTTCTAAAATTGTATGGAATCCATAGAATGGTAAAGTACCAAAGTGATTTTTTTCTTTTTCTTTTTTCCTTTTGGGTATTATTAGATAGTGGTATAGAAAAAATGTTATTGAGTTTGAGAAGCCGATCCGAACAAAGGTTAAATCTTATAGAAAAGTAGTCTTTATGGCATTTCCCTTACATCTAAAAACAATACCACTAACCCCAAGTTCTCTCCCTCTCTCTCTGCACACACACACACACACACACACACACACACACACACACACACACACACACATATATATATATATATATATATATATATATATATATATATATATATATATATAGATATATATATATATGTGTATATACACATATATATATATATATTTATGTATATGTATGTGTTTATATATATAATATATATATATATATATATATAATATATATATATATATATATATATATATATTCATGTATATGTATATGTGTTTATATGTATATATATATAATATATATATATATATATATATATATAATATATATAATATATATATATATATATATAATATATATATAATAATATATATAAATATATATATACATATATATATACATATATATATCTCTCTCTCACTCTCTCTCTCTCTCTCTCATATATATATATATATATATATATATTATATATATATATATATATATATATATATACACACATATAAGACTTGTACATACATAACCTTACATACATCTATATTCATACATGCATTTCCTACCAAAGCCATCACAAATAAAGATCATTGGACACTTCAATGCATGAGATTGAAGAAAAATCTCATCATAGAATTCAGGAGCACTGATAAACCAAACGAAAAATTGAATAATTCCCATTGTTTCGCGAAATTCCACACATTCCTGTCTCACATTCCAAAAAGTCAGTGCGTTCCAGGCATGACACTTATGTTTTATAAAGCACATTATCTGCCTTACTGCATTACTCCAGCTCCTTGGTAATCATAGAAAATAACATCACTTCACATCATATGCACATTACAGAACATTACATTATGTGTACCACAACCACTCTTTATCATCACATTGTAGCGAGTGAATTTTCGAAGACCCCCCGCAAAGAAAACGATTGTGCTTGGGAGCAAGGGGAGAGGGTGCCCTCTGTGCGGCTGCGCAGACTGAAATACCGATGTAATAGATACGGCGTTACCTTTCCCACCGACATGAATATTATAACTTAATTAAGCATAGGGAAAATATACACACTATGTAGCGCAGGATAAAAGCGCCCTCTGCTTAAAATGCGATTTGCGGTGACGTCACTACGCAACTGAAAATGCGCACGTAAGAACAATAGCGACAGAACCGCCACTCGGACCAGAGACACCATTATAGGAACATCATTAAATACCAATTTTTATTTTGTTTAAGTTCATCTTTTATATATTTTATATGTATTTTCTGTGAGACGGTGAATCGACATCGGAGGCTACAGAGACGGCAGTTTATATTAAGGTATTGTTTTTATATTGATCGTGTTTATGTAAGCTGTCACTCCTATAGTAAAATACAGAACCCGTATGCTGAGTTTTTCCTAGAACCCTTTTATTTTGTTTTATATTAACTTTGGTATTTTATTTCGAGTCGAGTATTATATGCCATTTTATTTTTGTAAATTATTTATAAAACAATATCAGCATGTTTGACTCTCAGGCCTAAAATTTTCATGAAGAGGGCCAAACGCTACCATTTATTTGACCTGGACAATGAAAAATAACATTTGTAAACGTAATTAATATAAATGAAAGTGACATGAAAATGAATAGTAATGAAAGTGGCATGAAAATGAATAGTAATGAAATGTGACATTGGAATAAATAGCAATGAGATAATAAAATAATGAATAGTAATAAATAATGAATAACGAGAAATGAAAGATGAAATTTATGTCCGCAGAGTAAATGGACTATAAGAGTTAAGGCAAATGCTACAACATGATGTCAACATAATCATCACATAAAATTGTTTAATGTCACAAGTAATTCGCAACATTGTTTATGTAACAACATTGGTATTTCGTAATATTACATAACTCTTTTCTAAAATACTTTCGGAAGATAACTTTATGTGAATGCTATGGAGGATATGTGGTATTAGACGTATATAAGTCCAGTTATTCAACCATCCATAGAGTAATCTTCTGTTTCATCAGAGAGTAATCAAGGTAATTAAAAAAATAATAATAAATAAAATAAGATAAATAAATAACAGCACTGATCATTATCTTGGCACTTGAAAGAAAATAATACAATAAGGATACACTATCGGCAATTTACTCTGAGGTTAAAAACGGTTTGTTTATTTCCGCCATCTGCTGAGTCACAAAACTTAATCATTTTCATGAAAACGTTTGCGTACTATATATCTTAAAATATGGTGTATGGCTATTTATCCAGCCATTCTACGGAATCGAGCGAATGTTATCGTACGTCTGGCATACATGTGATCATGCGTTCCCGTGGGAAAGCAACTGATTCTGTTTCACGTTGAGTGGTATTTTTTCCTTTTTCTCCCCTCTCTCTCTCTCTCTCTCTCTCTCTCTCTCTCTCTCTCTCTCTCTCTCTCTCTCTCTCTTTATATATTTATATAGATATATATAATATATATAATATATATATATATATATATACATATATATATATATATATATATATATATATAATATTATATATATAAAATATGTATATATATATTTCTCTCTCTTATTTCTTTCTTTCTCCCTCTCTCTCTCTTCTCTCTCTCTCTCTATCTCTGTGCTCTGTCTCTCTTCTCTCTCTCTCTCTCTCTCTCTCTCTCTTTCTCTCTCTCTATTTTCATATATATGCGTACACACGTATGCATATTTGTATGCACACCTCTCTCTCTCTCTCTCTCTCTCTCTCTCTCTCTCTCTCTCTCTCTCTCTCTCTCTCTCTCTCTCTCTCTCTCTCTCTCTCTCTCTCTCTCTCTTCATATATATGCGAACACACGTATGCATATGTGTATGCATACCCCCCCTCTGAACTCTCTCTCACTCTCCCCCCCCCTCTACTTCTCACTCTTTCTCTCTCTCCTCTCTCTCTCTTCTCTCTCTCTCTCTCCCTCTCTCTCTCATCTCTTTTCATATAATATAATATGCATATGTGTATATACCACCCCCTCTCTACCCCCCTCTATATCTATCTATCTACCTCTCTACCTATACATGTGTGCGTGTGCTTAAACTAGTAAGAACTATTGTAAGAAAAAGGTCAAAATTACAAAACAAAGTCTCCTTCCCGGTTTCGTTTACTTCAATTACCGACCTTTTTATGAATAGAGTAACTGAATACTTCCATTACCTACATAAGAGAATGCATTTTACAAGTGTAGAAATATAGAAGAACAATATTTTGGTGTAAAGTTTGATATATTTCCCAGTTTGAATTTTGTTATAAGCCGATACTTGAAACCTGTCTTTCTTAGTTTAAATCACATACCACGTGATCGGTCACCGTTACCACTGGGAAACGACTCCAACGTAAGCAGGGGTAACTACTTTATTTATATAAGTAGATATAGATAGATGTTGATTAGTTAAGTTTCTGTATGGCGGTTTATCTGCTTATCTATCTAGAGAGAGAGGGGAGAGAGGAGAGAGAGAGAGAGAGAGAGAGAGAGGAACAAAAGAGAGAGAGAGAGAGAGAGAGAGAGAGAGAGAGAGAGAGAGAGGTACATACACATATGCATACGTGCGCATATATAAGAAGAGAGAGAGAGGGAGAAAGAGACACAAATAGAGGCAAACAGAGAGACAGAAAGAGACAGAGATAGAAAGGGAGAAAGAGAGACATAAAAGAGACAGATGGCTGACCAGACACACATAGATATAACCAAACACTTGCGCCGCCATGCGTGTGCGCCTTCCTCTGCATCCGAGCGAAGTTCAAAGGAAGACCGCGAGAGGCGAGAGGCGAGCGTCTCGTTTTCCCAAAATGCAATATCTCAAAATCAGAGCGAAAGGCCGCGATCCTGCCTCCTTCGCCTACCTCCCCCCCTTCCCTACCCCTCCTCCTCTGCTTGTCCCAGGACCTCGAGGAATCCCAATAACGGCAC
>NW_028234442.1:956433-958933 GCF_977035675.1 Penaeus japonicus
GCCGGAAGGAGTTCCGTCTCGAACATTTCCATGTATAAATTCGCAAGGACCGGACTTAGACTATTACCCATCGCGATACCGTTAGTCTGTTTATAAAATTCTCCCTCAAAAGAGAAAACGTTATTCGAGACGCATAAACGAACAAGTTCAATAAAGTGATCAATTGGAATGGGAATCTTATGAGGAGCTGCAGTAAGTTTACGTTCTAAAAAATTTAGTACATCATCAAGGGGAACATTTGTGAACAGGGAATCTACATCAAAACTTACGAGTTTCATGTTGTGGGTCTGTAAATTACGGACTTTATCTATGAAATCCATCGAATGCTTAATATGACTACTCGAGAAAGAACCTAGAAGAGGGGATAAATTACTAGCTAGCCACGACGCTAATGGGCGAGTAACTGAGTTACATGACGAAATAATGGGTCTTAAGGGGATACCGTCCTAAATTCTTCGATCGTTTCAGGACTGTTAATCCGTCTATTCCTTATTTCTATGGTCTCCCTAAAACTCATAAGGACGGTATCCCCTTAAGACCCATTATTTCGTCATGTAACTCAGTTACTCGCCCATTAGCGTCGTGGCTAGCTAGTAATTTATCCCCTCTTCTAGGTTCTTTCTCGAGTAGTCATATTAAGCATTCGATGGATTTCATAGATAAAGTCCGTAATTTACAGACCCACAACATGAAACTCGTAAGTTTTGATGTAGATTCCCTGTTCACAAATGTTCCCCTTGATGATGTACTAAATTTTTTAGAACGTAAACTTACTGCAGCTCCTCATAAGATTCCCATTCCAATTGATCACTTTATTGAACTTGTTCGTTTATGCGTCTCGAATAACGTTTTCTCTTTTGAGGGAGAATTTTATAAACAGACTAACGGTATCGCGATGGGTAGTAGTCTAAGTCCGGTCCTTGCGAATTTATACATGGAAATGTTCGAGACGGAACTCCTTCCGGCCATTCTCCCTCCGGGCTCGATTTGGTTTAGGTACGTTGATGATATTTTTTCTATGTGGCCTGTAAACCGTCCGGATTTCGACGATTTTTTACGTAGTCTTAACACTCTTGCTCGTACCATTAAATTCAAAGTAGAATGGGAAAATGCTGGGAAATTACCCTTTCTAGATATAATGTTGCATAATTTCAACGGGTATTTAAAGTTTTCAGTTTACCGGAAACCCACTCATGTTGCTAATTATCTTCATTTTTTCTCATATCATCCTTTATCCATTAAGAAATCAGTAGCCTCGTCTATGTTTCTTAGAGCATATAGGATCAGTGATAATGAGTTTATTGATAGAGAACTTAGCATCATTATGGAGTCTTTTAAGAATCTTGGCTACCCTAAGTTTTTCTTAGAACAAGCGCATTCGTATGCGAGATCCAAATTTTATTCGCAAACTAAAGTCACGCGTAATGATAGGTCCGATAACTTACTCGTTGTTCCGTTTAATCAGTCACTCGATGACAAGCGTCAGTTACTTAAAAAAGTGGACATCGATATAGTGTTCACTTATCCTAACACGTTGCGTAAATCTTTGATTAAACACAATGCGTCCAACGCTACTCTTGGCACTTCTTCTGGCATTTACACTATTCCTTGCAAGGAATGTCCGAAGTTCTACATAGGTGAAACGGGTAGAGAGTTGGAAAAGAGGATAAGTGAACATAAACGCGATGTCAGGTACGCAAGGGAATCAAATGCTTGTTTCGTTCACATGCGTGATGCCGGTCATCAATTAAATTGGAGTAATGTTCAGTTAATTCACAAATCGTCTAATGCGTATGAAAGGAAGATGCTGGAATCTCTTTTAATTAAAAAGATTCCCAATATTAATTTGAGTGCTGGTCAATGGGGGTTGGATGATCTTACCTCCTTTTTAGTAGGAAAAGCTTTCCCTAGCTTAATTGACCTTAAACATCCTTCTGTGACCTGAGTCAGCCCTTGTCCCTACGGTCATCCTTTCTATATATATTCTTGTCTAAATTTACTTCCTCTATTCATTTTTTGGATTGCTTTCGCCTGAAGAGGAACTTTCATGAAAAAGTTCGAAACGTCGCAAGTTTTTCCTTTCTTTTAGTGGTAGTGTTATTAATTCTGTTATGTGCACGTTACTGTGTTTTTTGTGATTCATATATATGTATATATATGTATATATATATATATATATATATATTTATATATATATATATATACATATATATATATTTATATATATATATATATATGTATATATATATATATATATATATATATATTATATACATATATATTTATATATATATATATATATATATATATATAATATATATATATATATATATATATATATATATATATATATTATATATATATATATATATATGTATATGTATATTATATATCATATATATATACATATATATACACATATACATATATATATACACATATACATATATAAATATATATATATATACATATATATGTGTGTGTATATATATATATATTT
>NW_028234442.1:973933-976433 GCF_977035675.1 Penaeus japonicus
ATGAATACAAAGCATAAACATAATAAAAATAACACACATGCATACATATAAAAAAATGAACATAAAACAAAATACACAGGAAAAGAAGGGGAGAGGTTCAGTGAGAGAGAAAGTCAGGCTGCAGAGTGCCAGGCCTCAAAGTAACCATTGGTGCACAGACCCACAAGACAATCTGAACACCTGCTGCGGGTAGTCTTCCGAACACCCCTGGCAGAGTACCAGCGGCAGCGAAGACACTTGCCGTCTGGAACGAACTCGATGGCACTAGTGCTCTCGCTGCTGAAGTCGGGATAGGATCTCACGTGGAGGACTCGTCAACTCCATGCGGAACTCCCTCTGTGGCATCTTACCCCCATGGCCCGATACACGGCGAAGGAGTTCATAAGAGAAAGGTCAAAGAGGAAGAAGATCTTCCGATACCACACCCTCGACTTCCGAAGGGTGGAATATGAGGCGGAGAATCGGTCCCCAACGTCGACGCCCTTCATGCCGACATTGTAATCGGCAACGACGCGGGGCTTCCCTCCCTCCTCGACCTGAGCAGTGTGGGCGGTGGAGAGCATCGTAATGGCGTTACGGTCAATCCACTGTAGAGCTAGCAACCCTGTGTTGCTTCTCTTGTAGTCCACATAGCCCCTCTTTTTCACGGTGAGGTCACGGGGCATCCACTTGCATGTTACCTGTCCCAACCACATTTATCCATCGGGACCGGAGTATATGGAAAAGATATGGGGAAGTGTACCGATTATCTACAGATATAGTGAACCCTATCCCCACGCTACCACTCAATTCCGGTAAACCCAGTACTGCCTTCGCCGAGGCCGGCACAGTGCTCTTATCCTGGCATGTCAGTACTGGCCGACAGTCTGTACGCCTTCAAACCAAACTTAGCCCGCTTGTTTTTGTTGAAGGTGACAAACCTCAGTCTCCCATGGAACTTCCACAAAGACTCGTCTATGGCGATGTCTTTCTCGGGGCCAAAGTCTCAACAAAGGCAGTATTGTGGGCGTTTATAACCGTTCGGAGTTTTCACAGACGGCCCTCAGGAACCTCTTCCCCATCCTCCAGATGCGCGGAATGGAGGTGAGTTGTCAGGCGGTCAAACTGATCCCGGGAATAGCTCAGCACGAACGGTTGGGTGATGGGACCAGAAATCCCGGTAGCAGGGAATCTGTGGAACCTCATCATCACCCGCCATCAGTACGCCATCAGCTCCTCCTTCGACATGGGAGTCCACTTCCTCGTGAGGGGAGACAGAAGGGGAGATACCTGCATACGTAGAAGCTGACAAAAAAAAAAAAACGTCAGTAACACAATTCCAAAATCGATAAACAGCTTTTATGTACACAAACTGTAATAATATAGGAGACAGTAACGGTGAAAAATTATAAACTCACCTATTGGTCTTGTGGATGATGTGTTGAAGATCTCAAGGGGGCTGCTGGTTGCATCCAAGTCTGCCTTGACCCCAGGAGAACCAGCAAACCCGAACCTTTTCGGGACATTATCCTTCATTCGCCAAACGAAATTAGGAATCCCAGGTTCGTTCCTCTGCCTATCAGTTCAATGGAATGACGTTACATCCTGTAACGTTGGTCACACGTGATTTTACGTAAATAGTGACGCGCGATTCCCGTAACAGAACGTCATCATGGCGTCACATGCTGTGACGTTGGTCGCACGTCACTTCACGTAAATGATGACGCGTGATTCACGTGACAGAATGTCATCATGACGTCACATACGGTGCCGGGAAATGCATGTGATTTCACATAAAATTTCTGCTTTTACTTGTTTACCTTACTTGCTATTGCAATGGCGGCGCACGGTAAAGGCGGAAATGGAATTCGTGTGTAAACATATAGTGTCAATAAATAATTGTTGAAAATCATAAAATTACCTTATTTTGAGTATTTCTTGCCTTAGAACACTCCCGCATATCACTCGCCATTCATTGGTACATTTTCAGAAATGTCACACACGTATGATGCCCGGCATAAACGATTTTCAGAGACGTCACACTGATGTGACGCCCCGTCATTACGCACTTTTTTGCAGTGTCACATATATGTAACACCCGTCGATATAGTAGTGGCAGCAGTAATAGCAATGGAAATAGCATTATCATTATTATCATTATCAACATCATTTTCATTATTATTACTGATAGCATCAAATTTATTATTATTACTATCATATTCATGATCATTAGCATCATAATTATTATCTTTTCATTGTTATAAGTATTACCATTATCACTGTTATCAATTCTATTAATATTCTTATCATATATATCATTATTATCATTATTACTGTTACCATTATCATCATTGTGTCATCATTGTTGTTGTTGTTATAATCATCATTACTTCTATTATCATTATCACTCTCACTATCATCATTATTATAGCTTTACTACTACTACCACTACACTTATACGTTTATTCAAAATAGTATCTTCATTATTCTTATAATCATGGATTTTATCATCATTATTGTC
>NW_028234442.1:991433-996433 GCF_977035675.1 Penaeus japonicus
TATATATATATATATATATATATATATATATATATATATTCTAATCTTTAATATAAGCACTCTTACAGACACACACACACACACACACATATACACACATGCACATACACATGCATACATGCTTGGAGATTAGATATATTAAAAGTCTGAACTTGTGCTTATGGCAAAGAATGGGTCGAGAATGCAGAAAGTAAATATAATAATAATTCTGTCTGTGATGGTATGGTTATATTGATTAGTTAATACTCCAGTTATTGTATAAATACTTGGCAAATTACTTCATACTAAACTCGGACCACGCTACCACAAACGGGTCCCAGTTATAGATATTAACAGACAATGTACTTTGGTAACATAAGCTCGGAAGAGATTAAATGAAAAGTGGAGAAATTTCCCGTGGACTTTTGATGTTTAGATGTCCGGTACTAGCCTCTCTGATTGAGCCAACCGCGACAGCTCCTTCATCCACCCACCCTCCACTCCTTATCCCTCCCTCATCCACCCTCCCTCCACTTCCTCCCTCATCCACCCCCCCCCTCCACTTCCTCCCTCACCCTCTCCCTCTCCCCCTTAGCCAGAGAGGCAGAGTGATGTCTCGCCGCCACTGCTTCGGGGAAACGGTGGAATCTCGTTAAGGGGAGAGGCCGAGATTCAAGGTCGAAGGGAGAAGTTTTAGGTGCTTGTCTGTGTTAGGTGCAGGACACGTGACACATATCGATGTGTGCTCAGGATTTGTGTGTGTGTGATGTGTGTGTATAATGTGTGTGTGTGTGTGTGTAATGTGTATGTGTGTGTGTGAATGTGTGTAATGTGTGTGTGTGTGTGTGTATAATGTGTGTGTATGTGTGTTTAATGTGTGTGTGTATGTGTGTGTATAATGTGTGTGTGTGTGTGTGTATGCACGCTCAGGATTTGTGTGTGTATGTGTGTCAGTGAATGTGTGTATGTGAGACAAACAACAATAGATACCTATAACCAGGCAGATAGCTAGACAGATAAACAGATAACCAGAAAGACTGATAACCATATACACAGATTTCCATACACAAATACCATATATCATCCGCGAAGCACCCAAGATAATGCTAAAGCACAGACAGGAAAGTTTTGAAAATAATGTTTGCAGCGTATTATTGGATGCAGAAACCCTCTTTCCATATCATAAAAATTGATGTTCTATAAAACGTTCTTGCTATCACGTGATGTGTCTGTTGTCCGGGGAGGAGAGGAGAGAAAAGGAGAGAGAGAAGAAGAGAGAGAGAGAGATGGGATGATGGGTGTTAGGGAGAGAGAGGCTTGGGGAGGAAGAAAGGGAGGAAAGGAGGGAGGGAGGGAGAGAGAAAAAGAGAGAGAGAGAGAGAGAGATGCGTGGGGAGGAAGAAAGGGAGGAAAGGAGGGAGGGAGAGAAGAAGAGAGAGAGAGAGAGAGAGAGGCGTGGGGAGGAAGAAAGGGAGGAAAGGAGGGAGGGAGAGAAGAAGAGAGAGAGAGAGAGAGGCGTGGGGAGGAAGAAAGGGAGGAAAGGAGGGAGGGAGGAAGAGAGAGAGAGAGAGTAAACCGATGGATTTGAATATAGAAGGACACAGAGAGAAAGAGATTCAAACATGAAAAAGTGCATACCGAATTTGATTCAATTCCTTTGTCCATCAAAGTCCCAGAGAATAGATTGCAATCATCCAAGATTTATGAGATCTTCTCGTTTAATTAAGAGATACAGAACTGTTTACATGGATTAAAGAGGGATAGACAGGGAAACTAAAAAAAAAAAAAAAAAAAAAAAAAAATGTCAGCGAAGATATACATAGCAATAATGATAAGAAGAAAATCTCATTTCATTCTAGTCTCTCAACGTGTTTTTCTTGTTTCTGAAAAAAAAAACTTTACATGATGTTATGTGTTGCATGACCTGCATCCTTTATCCTGAACTGACACTTTCATCTGAAGCTTCTAGATTAACTGAGGGGAAAAAAGCGCGGCGTTCTGAAAAGATATCAAGTGCAACAAAACATTGAGAGCAAGATAAACAAAACAAAACTGAAACGCTAAAATTAGATTGAAGCAGGCAGGATGAAAGGAATTTTAAAAAGCATGACCGTAATAAAAAAAAAAAAAAAAAAAAAAAAAAAAAAAAAAAAACAGGTATGATAATTGAAAAAAACAGGTATGATAATTGAAATTTGGATTTCCTGATTTTCGATCAAATATTTCATGATGAAAATCATTAATCAACATTAAGTCTCATACAACTATAAACAGTTGCACATAAGATTATTGTTATCATTTAATTACAATTACCTTGATTTATATTATCATCATTTCTATTGTCCTGTTCTCGCTGTTATTACTGTTATCAGTACCATCAATACTATTACTATGGATATTATCATGGTAAATTTTCCGAATAACACCGCGTCGCTAAATACGACAAAATTGGTATCGATGGATTCCTCTCAACCTCTACTGTTCATATATAGTGGAACTAATGCGCGATTCCACCTCTGGACCCCACAATCTGGGTCCCGATAGTAGGGGAGGGCATGAAGTAGATCAGGGAAATTACGGGGTAAAATGTTACGAAATACCATAAAAATGGTATCGATGGATTCCTCTCAACCTCTACTGTTCATATATAGTAGACATAATGCGCGATTCCATCCCTGGACCCCACAATCTAGGTCTCTTTTTTTAGGCACTACCTCGTGCTACCTCGTCCTACGTCGGGGCAATTTCGTATGCAAAATCTTAACTCAACTACCTACCTAACTTTGCCTAGGTTTTAATTAAGCCCTAGCCAAGGGGGGGCTTCGCCCCTCCTGGACCCCCCCTTTTTAGGGCACTTCGTGCAACATACCTTGTACAAAATATCCCGAAAACCACCATCCTCGCCCTGAAAATCAAACATGGCTGTGTTTACGTATTTCTGGCTAGCGACAAGCTGTGGAATGGAAACTCCCAATGAATTATCTGCATGAGCTGTTATTTTCTCTCGATAGATGGCGCAATATTCCCCATTGTTTACAGCATAATTAAACAGTGCCCTCTATTGAGTTTTCACGTCATTATCGGTCGAAGTTTCTTATCCGGAGGCCGCTCATGCACAGTAATGCGATTGCTGGCTTCGCATAGCATTGACGTTCAGTCCGGTAATCATGGCACAGGGTGAGGGCTGCTCCTGGTCGTTATACGACTTTATTAGGGATGCATGTGGAGAAAATGACCGCTTGATGAACATTTGCTATGAGCACGGTCTTGTCCATCGTGAAAAGAACTGCGGCCGCTGCGGTCAGGCCGCACGGTATGACCCGCGGCGGAAGCAGTTCCGATGTGACAAGACCGTGGCGGCCAAGAGACAAAAAAAAAAAAAAAAAAAAAAAAGTGTGGCTGGAGTGCCTCGGTGTTTAAGGGCTTCTTTTTCGAGAGGGTACACCTTGATCTTGAAATTCTGCTGGTCTTTGTGAACTACTTCGTCGGGGAGTGTTTCACAGTTCGGCTCATGCGGCATGAGCTTAGACTGGCGCCCGCGACCATTACCGACTGGTCCAGTTTCTGCCGGGAGGTAATGGTTCACTGGGCCCTTGACCAGACCAGTCCATCGGGGCCCGGGAAAAAAAAAAAGAATAATAGACGAGAGCAAGTTCGGGCGCCGCAAGTACAACGTCGGAAGAGTGAGTGACGGCCAGTGGGTCTTCGGTAGGATCTGCAGGGAGATACGCGTTATGCGGCCGCAGGAAAAAAAACATTTTATTGGCTACGTGTCAAGGTGCATGTTCCTAATGCGCTTCGATGACCTGAACACCCGATTGCACCACTTCCTGCGTGCCACGGCATCTCTGTACCCGCCGGCATAGGCTCCCTCCTCCCAGCTACATCAGGCAACCCCCAACATCCTCACAGGTAAGTAGCGAGCTAAGCGCATCTACAGAAATAATTATATGTCATAGGTACCACGAAGTGCTTTAAGGAAGGGGGGGGGGCGAAGCCCCCCCCCCCTTGGCTAGGGCTAACTTCAAAACTAGGCAAAGTTAGGTAGGTAATAGGCATACGAAATATGGCCGGAATTCATATTTTACCCCGTAATTTCCCTGATCTGGGTCCCTACTATCGGGACCCAGATTGTGGGGTCCAGAGGTGGAATCGCGCATTAGTTCCACTATATATGAACAGTAGAGGTTGAGAGGAATCCATCGATACCACTTTTGTTGTAATTAGCGACGCGGTGTTATTCGGAAAATTTACCTTTTTTTTCTTTTCCTTTTTGCATTATTATTGTTACAGCTGGCATTATCATTACTATCATCAGTATTTACGCTATTATCAATATTTCTTTTGTTTTGTTATTGTTATCATTGTTTTTTATCAACGTTATCATTATCAGCAGTATTATTACTACCAACACTTATATGATAATTTTCATTATCATCACTATTATCATTATTATTATTATCTACATTATCATCATCATTGTGATTACTATTATTACATCATTATCAATGCTATGATTATCATGAGTATTGTAATTGTTATTATCATCATTATTATCATTATAATTATCATTAAGGTGATTATCATTAATAGTTTTTTTTTTCAATACTATTGTTACACTAAGGATTACAATAATCAATATTTTCATTACCTTATTGTTATCCTTACTATTAGTCTCATTATGATAACTATCATTGGCATTACCACCACCATCTTTATTACTTTCATGATTACTGTTGCTAATGTTTTTGATACGATCATCATTGATCATTATCACTATCACTATTATTATTATTATTGTTTGCATGATGATAGTAATTATAGCTATATTTATCATTACATTTATTATCACGATTATTATTATCATTATTATTATTATCATTATCATCATCATAAGTGTCATCATTATCATCATCATAAGTGTCATCATTATCATCGCTGTTGTTATTATCATTTTTACTATACATTATCATCATCTTTATCATCACAATAATTATTGTTATTATGATTATCATTATTAC
>NW_028234442.1:1013933-1021433 GCF_977035675.1 Penaeus japonicus
ATGCCTGAGTGACAGATTTCCCTTTTTCGCTCCCGACGAACTCTGGCACATATGCTAATTTTTCTTTGTGTTCATTTACAAGGGCTTCCGTTTCAGTCTTTGAGTTTGGGGTTTGTTTGTGCTCCGGGAGGACCGGTTGATCGGGAGATGGATTGAGTGTCGCTTACGGACAAAGGGGACACGCTCAGTAGCACATACACGATTCACACACACTAACACAAACACACCCACAAATATATATATATATATATATATATATATATATATATATATATATATATATATATATACATAATAAACTCATATATATATGAATATGTAGATATACACATATATGTATATATATACATATATACATATAAACATATATATATATATGTATGCATATATGTGTGTGTGTGTACATACACACACACACACACACACACACACATAATATATATATATATTATATATATATATATATATATAATATATATATATATATATATATATAATATATATATATATATATATATATATATATATATATATATATATATATATATATATATATATATATATACGTACATACATATATATATACATATATATATATATATATATATATATGTACATATATATATATATATATATATATATATATATATATATATATATATATATATATAATATATATGGGGAGGGAGAAAGAGAGAGAGAGAAGGAGATGAGAGAGGCGTGAAAGTGAAAGAGAGAGAGAGAGATGCGTGAAAAAGATAGAGAGAGACAGAGAGAAGCTTGTAAAAGAGAGAGGGAAGCTTGAAAAAGAGAGAGAGAGCCATGAAAAAAAAAATCTTAATTAACCTCATGCTTCCTCATTACCATCTTCAAACCACGACCTCTGAGTACGAACAAGTTTATTACGCAAACGAGGTATCTAAAGAGGCAAAAATCTGGCCGAGCAAAGAACCATACAGAGAGGAAACTCATCTGCATAAGTACCCCCTTATTCCTTTGTAAGTTCTTGGTATATGCTTGTTTTCCTTCTTTTTTTTTATTCTTGGTTATTGTTGTTGCATTTTTGTTTTTGTATTTTAGGGGTTGGGGGGGGTCATATTGATTATTTTTTATGCTGTCTAAAGTACATTTGTTTTGGGGGGAATTTATTCGCTATAAACATACACATTGTTGTTTCATTAAGTTGGAATTCGTATGTGGTATTATTGTGTTGTGCTATTTGTTATTTTGGTTGTATTGTCACTTCATTTTGGGTTAGTATCGTATTGTGCTGTGTTAACATTATGTCGTATTAGTATTATAGGTTGTATTGTTAGTATGTGTTATATCATACACTGTGTTTTATCATACACTGTGTTGTATTGCTGTGTTTTATCATGCACTGTGTTGTATTTCTGTGTTTTATCATACATGTATTGTACTGCTAGGTTTCATCATACACTGTGTTGTATTGCTAGGTTTCATCATTAAGTGTTATCATAGAGTCACAAACGCCTAGGTTTGATTAAAGAAAATATAAAATAAGCATGAAAATTACGAACTACCGTAATGAGGAGGATTTTAGCGAACATATGAGTCGTGTAAGTTTTCGTTGTAATAAGATTACAATAATAGTAGTAACGGTTGTAGTTATGATAATGATATTTGCGATGATAGAAATTGTGAAAATAATCACAGTATTAGAAGTAGTGGTTTTGATGATGATGATATATCATGATAACAATAATTATTATGATAACAGTCACAATAGCAGCGGTAGTAGTCATGTTTATACGATTCTATAATAATAATAATGATAATAACATATAATGATAATAACAAATAATGGTAATGAGAGACTAATCTAAGTAGTAGTAATAGTATTCAGGATAACGATATCTATAATTATGATAACGATAATGATAATAATAACAACAGTAACAGCAGTAATAATAATGATAGTAATGATAATATCAATATAAAAGAGAAAGATAGAGAGATCACCATTAGCAGCAAAACTCCTCATTACTGACAATATCATTTGTTTTTCTTCTTATCGCAATTATTTCTCAACTAAATTCATCAATTGCTTTACCTTCTCCTCACTGGAGCAAGAAACACGCGAGAGAGTTACGTAGGAATTTTTAATTAGTGGTTGTCCTTTTCAACATTCTTTTTCGGTGGCGACTGTTACTGTTGTGACTGAAGCTCTCTTTCTGTCTTTTATTCTGTTGGTTTGTGTTTTTCTTTTCTTTTTCTCTCCTCTCCTTCTTTCTTTTATGTTTTCTCTCTTTTTCTTTTTATTTTCCTTTTTCTTTTTTATCTTTATTTTTATTGATCTTTTTCTTTTTATTTTCCTTTTTATTTTTTATCTTTATTTTTATTGATCTTTTTCTTTTTCTTTTCCTTGTTCTTTTTCTTTTTCCTTTTCATTCTCTTCTTCTCTTTCTCCTTCTTCTCATTCCCTTTCTCCTTCTCTTTCTCCTTCTCTTTCTCCATCTTTCCCTCCTTCCCCTCCCCCTCCCCCTCTCCCATTCCCTCTCCCCCCACTCTCTCCCAGTCCCTCCCCCTCTCCCACTCCCTCTCCCCCCCACACTCTCTCCCAGTCCCTCCCCCTCTCACTCTCCCATTCTCTCTCTCAATTCCCACCTTTCTCTCTCTCTCTCTCACTCACTCTCCCACACCCACTCCATCACCCACTCCATATCCCTCTTAATCATCGTCATCATTAATTCCATTATTCTCATCATTTCATATTTTTGAAGTGTTATCTCTGCATGTTATTTGTTCCCGAACGCACAATTACCCTTTTATATTTTCATCCGGTGTTTTATGCAAATAAATTCATGTTCATTTTCACGCGTATAAACACATAACTTTGACATAAACATTTCGAGATAATTGAGTTAATACTTGCAATTTAATGGCATATTGAAAAACTCGACTATAAACAAGGTACTCGTAGTATGTATAGCCTATTGTTAATTCCTGTTATTATATAAAATGCCTTTTGAGGATTATTGTTTATTTAAATGTTTGCGTATATATGATAAAGAAGAATAGCACATGGAGAGATAAATATATATATATATATATATATATATATATATATATATATATATATATACATATATATATACATAATATTTTGTATATATTGTTCAGGTACATATATGCGTGTGTTCTTATATATATATATATATATATATATATATATATATATATATATATAATATATATATATATATATATATATACATATATATGTATGTATATATACATATATATGTGTGTGTGTGTGTGAGTATGTGTGTGTATGTAATATATATATGTATATATATATATATATATATATATATATATATATATATATATATATATATATTATATGTATATGTATGTATGTATATGATATATACATACATACACACACACATATATATAATATATATATATATATATATATATATATATATATATGTATATATATATATATATATATATAATACATACATATGTACTTATATATGTATATATATATATATATAATATATATGTACATATATATGTATATATACATACATACATACATATATATATGTATATATATATATAAACATGTATATACGCATCGTAGAACTGTTTATGTTTATGTAGATTACGAACCCAAATAATATGTTTATTTCATTAGCACATACCTTTCCTGAGTTCACTAGTATTTCGCTTAACTACCTTATCTATTTACAACGCTGGAATTAGTTTGTAATTCAATTAAGTCGGCGATGTTGGTAGACTTGGCATAAAACAGATTAAGTTAAGCTTGCTGCGTAACTCATAATAGGAGATGAGGCTTTGCTACTGTGTGAGGGGTATTTTATCACACTGTGTGAGAGGGGGGGGGGGTAGAGCAGGAAAGAGATAGAGGGGAGGGGGGGGGCTGAGCAAGTGAAAGAGAGAGAGTTGGGGGTGTAAGCATGAGAGAGAGAGAGAGAGAGAGAAGGGGAATTGGGTGAGCGAGAGAAAGAGAAGGGGGGTTGGAATAGCGAGAGAGAGAGAGAGAGAGAGATGGGGGTGTTAGCAAGAGAGATAGAGAAAGAGAGAGAGAGAGAAGAGAGATGGACCAAGCAACTGAAAGTAAAGAGAGAGAGAAAAAGAGAGGGAGCAAACGTAAAAGAGTAAAGAGAGAGTTAGAAAGCGAATGAGAGTAAAGAGATAGACACACACACACACAACGAAAAATAAATAAATAAAAAAATAAACAAACAGAAAAATAAAAAGAGGAAACATATTCAAAACAAAAATTAATCTAAAAAAAATGACAGCTTTCTATTCGTCACGGAAATAAAATGTTGCTAAATCTTGCATCAAATGAAACCGGTTGAGAAATATTTGAATGATGATGGAATCAGATTCCTTTGCTCGGCTGAAAATTCTTGCTAATCCTATAATTGTTATCATTACTAACATGTTATCGTCAGTATCATTATCCTTTTTATCATCATTATCATCATCAGTGTTATCATCATTATCAGTTGTATCATCATTGTCATTATTATAATTGTTTTTATTATCATTATCACGATTAGTATCATTATCATTATTACCCTATTGATACTAATACTATCATTTTTGTCCTTATCATCATCGTTATCAGTGTTATATCACCAAAATCATCTTCATTGTCATTATGATTGTTATTATCACGATTATCATTATTACTATTACCATGCCCATCATCATTAGCGATGTTGTTGTGGTTGTTTTATTGCTGTTGTTTATTATAATCATTTTCATCACTATTACTATTATTACTCTTGTATTATTAGTATCATTAGGATAATTATTGTTATTGTCATTAATATCATTATCATTGTCATTATCATCATCATTATCATTATTTTTATTACTATTACTATTATTACTATTCGTGTATTTTTAGAATAGTATCCAGTATAAAGATCTATATAAATGTGGTTATATCTACTTGTTGGCTAACTGTCTATCTGTCTGTCATTTGAAGATGTATGCGTTTTTTTTTTTTTTCTCTTTTTTTTTCTTTTTCTTTTTTTTTTCTTTTCTTTTTTTTCTTTAGAGAGTTATTGATATATTAAAAGTCTAGCATCGCTCAAGGTGATTGTATCATTAATACAGAAGAAAATGAGAGTATTAATAATAAAAGAGACAATAAGAATATAATTCTGATACCAATGATAACATCAATGTTGCCGTTTATAAAAACAATACTTGCTCTGATGTTAGAAAGTACTACGACAGATTTTTATATTCTTATTCTTTTCTTATTTATTATTTTTTTTTTTTTTTTTTTCAAATATCCCTGCGATCATCCTTCAACACTTTTCATCTCCTCTTAATACACTCAAACACCTACAGCAATCTACCCACATCAAGCTTAATCTGCCCAAATTTCTACTTACTGGCAGCTTTTTGCCCCAAATATATACTACCCCCACCCCCACCCCCTTTCTACATTAAGATACTCTATAAAACAGATCTATTCATCTGCCGTCAATGATGTCCTTTAATCTGAAATCATCACTAAAATCTGATCAACTGGTCCCTAGGTCATAGACAATCCACACATAAATTTTCGTCACGGTTCTTCCATACATTCCGAATCAAAACACGGAAAAATAGGAAAATAGACGAATAATTAATTCAATTAAAAGAGATAAATTATTAAATTTCAAAGACAAAAAAAAGATTGATAGATAATTCAAATAATTCAACAAGAAAAAAAAATAGAAAAAATAGATGAATGATTAAATGAATAGACAAATGAATAAATAAACGCGACCTTTACCATATCCTCTCCTTCGCTTGAAGTAATAAGCGCGAAACACCATGGATAAGCAACAATGATAATAATGATATTGGTAATGTTAATTTAAAAAAATATATAACGATGATAATAATGATACAACAAAATCAACAACACCAAGTAACATTAACAACAACAGCAAGAACAGTGAAGTAAAGGCCAAAGTTTCTGTCACAAAAAAAGCGTCTACTTCGGTTCAACATCTAAGTTCCCTTGTACGCGAAAACACAGAGAAAGAGAGAGGGGGAGGGAGAGAGAGAGAGAGAAGGGGAAAGGGAGAGAGCGATAGAAAGAGAGCGAAAGAGAGAGAGAAAGTGTGAGGGAGAGCGAGAGGGAAAGGGAGAGGGAGAGATATGAAGAGAGCGAGAGAAAGAAAGAAAGAGTGAAAGAGAGAGAGAGAGAAGGGAAGATAGATAGATCGAGAAAGGGAGAATGAAAGAAGAAAAAAATATATATAGGTAGAGAGATACATACATAGAGCGAGAGTTTGGCCGTTTCTTCCCCTTCTCAAGTTTCGAGAAAAGAGAAAGCAACTTGGACAGTTTGCAACTCACCAAAAGGAATCAACCGAGGAAATCTTGTTCTTAACGGCACGACTTAGACTGGGGCGGAAATGCGTCCAAAATGCCCAATTGCAAGCGCCGTTGTGAGGGACAAGTTTGCAACTCTACATCTTGCTCCTTACTGAGAACACTCGGGAAGAAGAAGGAGAAGAAGAGAGGGGAAAGGGAGTGAAGGAGGAAGAAGAACAGGAAGAGGAAGAAGAGGGGGGGAAGGAGTGAAGGAGGAAGAAGAACAGGAAGAGGGGGGGGGGGGAAGGGAGGGAAGGAGGAGGAAGAACAGGAAGAGCAAGAAGAACAGGAAAGGGAGTGAAGAAGGAAGAAGAACAGGAAGAGGAAGAAGAGGGGGGAAGGGAGTGAAGGAGGAAGAAGAACAGGAAGAGGAGGAAGAGGGGGGGGGAGGGAGTGAAGGAGGAAGAAGAACAGGAAGAGGAGGAAGAGGAGGGAAAGGGAGTGAAGGAGGAAGAGGAAGAAGAGGGGGGGGGAAGAAAAAGTCAATTGGAAGAGGAAGAAGAGAAGGGGAAGAAAAAGTCAATTGGCGCTAGGAATTCTCGCGAGATTTCTGTAAAGTTTCCGAACGTCGTTGATCGAGCAAGTTGGGTACGCGTTTATCATGCTGGACTTGTTATTGTTTGTTGGGTATTCCTTTTGCTTTGGAGTGGGTTACGTACTAATACTCTTTTAACAGGACTGATATCATCACTGTCATTATTTTTTTTATCATCGTCATCATCTTCATTGTCATCGTTTTCATCATCTTTATCATTTTCATTGATATTATCATTATGATTATTATCTTCATTGTCATCATTATCATTATCATCATCATCATCATCGTCATTATCATCGTCCCCATCATCAATTATTCATTACTATTATAATCTCTGTCTGTCTCTCTTTTTCTTTTTTCTTTTTCTTTATCTTTCTCTCCTTCTCTATCTTTTTTTTTCTCTCTCTTTTTTTTTCTCTCTGAATTTTTTTTTCTCTCTCTCTCTCTCTCTCTCCCTCTCTCTCTCTCTCTCTCTCTCTCTCTCTCTCTCTCTCTCTCTCTCTCTCTTTCTATTACTCTCACTCAACCTACCTACCTATCTTTATCTCTCTCTTTCTATCACCCCCTCCCTC
>NW_028234442.1:1031433-1033933 GCF_977035675.1 Penaeus japonicus
CAAGAGAGAGGACAAGAGAGAGGACTAGAGAGAGGACAAGAGAAAGGACTAGAGAGAGGACAAGAGAAAGGACAAGATAGAGGACTAGAGAGAGGACAAGAGAGAGGACTAGAGAGAGGACAAGAGAGAGGACAAGAGAGAGGACTAGAGAGAGGACAAGAGAGAGGACTAGAGAGAGGACAAGAGAGAGGACTAGAGAGAGGACAAGAGAGAGGACTAGAAAGAGGACTAGAGGGAGGACTAGAGAGAGGACAAGAGAAAGGACAAGATAGAGGACTAGAGAGAGGACAAGAGAAAGGACTAGAGAGAGGACAAGAGAGAGGACAAGATAGAGGACTAGAGAGAGGACTAGAAAGAGGACTAGAGAGAGGACTAGAAAGAGGACTAGAGAGAGGGCTAGAGAAAGGACAAGAGAGAGGACTAGAGAGAGGACAAGATAGAGGACTAGAGAGAGGACTAGAGAGAGGACAAGATAGAGGACTAGAGAGAGGACAAGAGAAAGGACTAGAGAGAGGACAAGAGAAAGGACAAGATAGAGGACTAGAGAGAGGACAAGAGAAAGGACTAGAGAGAGGACAAGAGAGAGGACAAGATAGAGGACTAGAGAGAGGACAAGAGAGAGGACAAGAGAGAGGACTAGAGAGAGGACAAGAGAGAGGACAAGAGAGAGGACAAGAGAAAGGACTAGAGAGAGGACAAGAGAGAGGACAAGAGAGAGGACTAGAGAGAGGACAAGAGAGAGGACAAGAGAGAGGACAAGAGAGAGGACTAGAGAGAGGACAAGAGAGAGGACAAGAGAGAGGACTAGAGAGAGGACAAGAGAGAGGACTAGAGAGAGGACAAGAGAGAGGACAAGAGAGAGGACAAGAGAGAGGACTAGAAAGAGGACAAGAGAGAGGACTAGAAAGAGGACAAGAGAGAGGACTAGAGAGAGGACAAGAGAGAGGACTAGAGAGAGGACAAGAGAGAGGACTAGAGAGAGGACTAGAGAGAGGACAAGAGAGAGGACTAGAGAGAGGACAAGAGAGAGGACTAGAGAGAGGACAAGAGAGAGGACAAGAGAGAGGACTAGAGAGAGGACAAGAGAGAGGACTAGAGAGAGGACAAGAGAGAGGACTAGAGAGAGGACAAGAGAGAGGACAAGAGAGAGGACTAGAGAGAGGACAAGAGAGAGGACAAGAGAGAGGACTAGAGAGAGGACAAGAGAAAGGACTAGAGAGAGGACAAGATAGAGGACTAGAGAGAGGACAAGATAGAGTACTAGAGAGAGGACAAGAGAAAGGACAAGAGAGAGGACAAGAGAGAGGACAAGAGAGAGGACTAGAGAGAGGACAAGAATAAGGACTAGAGAGAGGGTAAGAGAGAGGACTAGAGAGAGGACAAGAGAGAGGACTAGAAAGAGGACAAGAGAGAGGACAAGAGAGAGGACAAGAGAGAGGGCTAGAGAGAGGACAAGAGAGAGGGCTAGAGAGAGGACAAGAGAGAGGACTAGAAAGAGGACAAGAGAGAGGGCTAGAGAGAGGACAAGAGAGAGGACTAGAAAGAGGACAAGAGAGAGGACTAGAAAGAGGACAAGAGAGAGGACAAGAGAGAGGACAAGAGAGAGGGCTAGAGAGAGGACAAGAGAGAGGACAAGAGAGAGGGCTAGAGAGAGGACAAGAGAGAGGGCAAGAGAGAGGACAAGAGAGAGGACTAGAAAGAGGACAAGAGAGAGGACAAGAGAAAGGACTAGAGAGAGGACAAGAGAGAGGACTAGAAAGAGGACTAGAGAGAGAACAAGAGAGAGGACTAGAAAGAGGACTAGAGGGAGGACTAGAAAGAGGACTAGAGAGAGGACTAGAGAGAGGGCTAGAGAAAGGACTAGAGAAAGGACTAGAGAGAGGACAAGAGAGAGGACAAGAGAGAGGACAAGAGAAAGGACTAGAGAAAGGACAAGAGAGAGGACAAGAGAGAGGACAAGAGAGAGGACTAGAAAGAGGGCTAGAGAGAGGACTAGAGAGAGGACAAGAGAGAGGACAAACCCTCTTAAATTCACCTGGAAACTCACCTTAGAGAATCTATGGGGAATAATTCCACGCAGGATCGAGAAACAGGCCTTTGGAGGAGCTAATTGCTGCTATTATTAGGACCTGGTAGAGTTACTTCAGTGAGTTCCTTTAGCCTGTGTTTGAGCAGTGTTTTAATCGCTCCCCTGTTTGCAGAATATTGCCTGCTATTATGGCGTTTGGTATATATGTTTCCATCGTTATGGGACAGCTGCCCGTTTATTCGTAAACAGTGGCGCTATTACTGGCAGGTATTAACACAGGAGTATTGGAAGTTCCTGAGGTGATTGTACCAGGATGATGACGAACTGTACAAAAGATGTTTAAAACTAGTCGATTTAATGATTAGTGATTGTAGTATTATTTTTAAAATCAGTGGGTGGTGATAACTATTTTTCGAAGTCTATTGTCATAGTGTTGCGTATTTTCATAATATTTTTTTTTCATATTTATGT
>NW_028234442.1:1042104-1044604 GCF_977035675.1 Penaeus japonicus
CGTTTTAGTCTCTCTCTCTCTCTCTCTCTCTCTCTCTCTCTCTGATTCTCTCTCCCTTTTAGTCACTCTCTCCCTCTCTCTCTCTCTCTCTCTCTCTCTCTCTCTCTCTCTCTCTCTCTCTCTCTCTCTCTCTTTCTCCCTCTTTCTCTCTCTCAAAACATCTGGGTAGAGTTTATTTTGAGATATAGTAAGGAATTCAAAAGTGTCGCCAGACGATTACAACGTCTTGTTACAAAAAGCTTCTTCCGAGTATCCAGGCTCAGGACAGTATGCTCTTTACTGCAGTGTAATATTCAGATCTCGGAAATGTTAGCATCTTCTTGATATAACCATGTTGAGAATATGAATATATCATATTTTTTCCTATCTTTCTTTACTTATGCTTAGGCTGAGCAATGTTCGTTTAACACACACACACACACAAAAGAGAGAGAGAGAGAGAGTTGAGAAGAATGAGAAAATGATAAGGAACGAGGGTGAGAGAGAGGGAGGGAGAGAAAGAGAGAGAGAGAGAGAGAGAGAGAGAGAGAGAGAGAGAGAGAGAGAGAGAGAGAGAGAGAGAGAGAGAGAGAGAGAGAGAGAAAGAGTGCTAGAGAGTAAGAATGAGAGAGAGAGAGAGAGAGAGAGAGAAAGAGAGAGTAAGAGAGTGAGAGAAAGAGAGAGAGAGAGAGCGAGAGAGTAAGAGAGAGAGAGAGAGCGAAAGAGATAGAGAGAGAAAGAGCTTTAAAATCCTTCCTTCCTTTCAGATCCCTTCCCCCATTCACCGAGTCATATCTAGTTGATTAAGTCAAAAGGTTTTCCTCGCGCACAAACAAAGAACCGCGATCTTTACGAGCTATTTTAACCTGGAAGATTTCAGGGACGCCCGACTCACAGTACACAGTAACTATGCATTGAGGCAGATCAAGGTATTGTTTTTCCAACACGCATATAAATTCTTCTGTATAAAAACTGGATATGCGTTTGGAGGGAATGGAATGAGTGGTAGAGGAGGTAAGTTAAGGGGCATGGTATTGTACCCCGACACACATTTATTTGAAACCTTATTTATATGTACAAATCTATAACTAATTATCTGCCTGTACCTATATTCCTATTTTCATCAATTGATCTACATCTATATTATCTATGTCTATATATCTACATCTATATTATCTATGTCTATATATCTACATCTATATTATCTATGTCTATATATCTACATCTATATTATCTATGTCTATATATCTACATCTATATTATCTATGTCTATATATCTACATCTATATTATCTATGTCTATATATCTACATCTATATTATCTATGTCTATATATCTACATTTATATTATCTATGTCTATATATCTACATCTATATCATCTATGTTTATATATCTACATCTATATTACCTATGTCTATATATCTACGTCTATATTATCTATGTCTATATATCTACATCTATATTATCTATGTCTATATATCTACGTCTATATTATCTATGTCTATATATCTACATCTATATTATCTATGTCTATATATCTACATTTATATTATCTATGTCTATATATCTACGTCTATATTATCTATGTCTATATATCTACATCTATATCATCTATGTCTATATATCTATATCTATAAATTTATTTATATATTTGTATGTATTTATGTATATGGAAAAACATAAGGACCGAACTTTAGAAAGCAAAGGTTTCCAATCACCGGAAGTAAAATGTTGACTCACTGCTGCCCTTACATATTTTGTTGTTTTATTATGATCACTACTCCTTTTTTTTCTTGTTTATTTATTATTAAATTTAGGGTTGCATTCCGTAGACTTATTTGTGTCGTCATGCCCATCGCATTGTTTTTTTTTTTTTTTATAAAGTTAGGTATGATAATAATTAAATTATCAAAATGGTTAACATATCACTTCACTGTTTTTAAAATCATTATTTCAATTGTCATTATCATTATTCATTATCAGCATAATCATTATCACTGTTATCGTCAGTATTCCAAATATCATTAGTATGTCCATTGTTATTATGTTTAATATTATCACTTTTACTATTTTCATTGTTATCATCATTATCATTACTACCATAAGTATTGTTATTATCATCAATATCATTAAAACTATTATTAGTATTATCATTATCTTTATGATTATCACTCTTACCACAATTTTCTCTATTATAATGATTATTTTTGCTATCATCATCATTATCATTACCATTATTGATATTATCATTATCATTATCACGCTTATTGCTATGAATGTCATTATATTTCTTATTATTCTCCATATCACTATTAATATCATCATCCATATTATCATCATCATTATTATTACCATTACTATTATTGTAATAAAAATCTTCATGAACAGCAGCATCCTTGTTATTATTACTAATATATATTTTTTCATAAGTATCAGTATCATCATTATCAACATTGTTACTATCATTATCATCATCATCATTGTTATCATTACTATCACTATAATGGCTATCATCATTGTT
>NW_028234442.1:1057921-1062921 GCF_977035675.1 Penaeus japonicus
TTATATATAATAATAATGGATTTTATATATATATATATATATGTATATTATCTATATATATTATATTTATATTTTTATTACATCTATATTATTTATATTTTTATATATATATATATTTATATATATATATATATATATATATAGATATACACAACACACACAAATATAATACATACATACATACCATGCATAATTTTATAACCATTCTATATTTATAGTATTTTTTTTTTTTTATAATTATATTCTTATTATATATATATATTATATTTTAAATTTATTAAATATATACATTTATAATGCATACATATGTAATATTTATATCATATATAAATATATAGATATTATATATAGTATATATACTTATATATTAATATATATATTATACATAAATACTATACATACCACACAACACACACACATGTATATATATATTATATATATATATATATATTATTATTATATATATATATATAATTAATATATATATATATATAAGTACATATGTATGTCAACAGAAATAGCTTCCACTTCCCATTGACGGAAAGCCTCAATGCAAAGCGAGTAAAGATATGAACAAAAAGCGCAGGCAAACATTTCTTCCAATATATTTTCGCAAAATGAATCTTTCATGTTTGAACGCGCTTTTTAGCTGAGCGAGACAGTATCGAGGTCGCCATTTCGCATTCATCAGTTTTCATTTTCGAAAAGGTGGTATGGCATTGGTCACTTTGTTTTTGCACGTTTTATTTCATTGATTTCTGTTGCAACGATTCTGGGATTTTGTCAACGGCATGCAAACTGGTTCTTTTAATTCTTAAATGTTTCGCTTCTACTGGTTATACGGTTTCTCTCTTTTATCCTTATATTTTCACACTCGTTCTCTGCTTCTCTCGCGGTTTCTCTTCTTTTGTCTTTCGTTGTCACACTCATTCTATTTCTCTATCTGTCATTGCCTCTGCGTTCCTCTCTCTCTCTCTCTCATTTCTCTCTCTCTCTCTCTCTCTCTCTCTCTCTCTCTCTCTCTCTCTCTCTTCCTCTCTCTCTCTCTCTCTCTCTCTCTCTCTCTCTCTCTCTCTCTCTCTCTCTCTCTCTCTCTCTCTATCTCTCTTACTATCCCTTTCTCTCTCGTCTTCCATGTGTCTGTCTGTCTATTTTTGTTTGTCTGTCGGTCTGTCTGCCTTTCACTCACTTTCTCTCTCCCTCCTTCTTATCAAAAGTCCAATTTCATTAATGTCTACCATATGTAAAGAACTACAGCAAAGTGAATATATGGAAAAAATAGGGAACGTCTTTTCTGAATATTGGCAATTTTTGGCCAGTCTCCGATAACGATAAAAAAGTCAAGGAAAAAAAAAGAAAAAAAGGGAAGAAATTTTTAAGACCCGTTTCAAGGATGTTTTCTTTCTATTTGCATCTGCATAGAAAACGGTTCGCGGCCAAATTTCAGACCTTCATTTCCCTTTTATTATCTTCTCTGTCCTCTTTCCTGTGTTTTCATTACGATCTTTATAACTCTTGCCGATAGATGGGAAGGTTTATAGAAGAAAACAAAAAAACTGTTTCAGTCAAAGAATGTATGAATAATTCATAGAAAAGCTAATTCCATTAACAATGGCAAAATCCCAAAGTAACCAATAGCTACTCGTGCTACCCCCCCCCCCCCTTCCCATCCCCGTTTTTTATTTGGTTGGTGGTTGGGTAGGGTGGGGTGGGGGTGGGGGTGGGGGGGTCCAGCGACGAGGTACATGAACCGGGACTATGTCAAACCCAGTCGAGTGTGAGGAGGAAATGGAAGTGGGAGGAGAGAAGAGAAGAAAAAGTAAGAGGGGGAGAAAGAGAGAGAAGAGAGGGAGAGAAAGAGACAGAAAGATAGAGAGAGAGAAAGAGAAAGAAAGAGAGAGAGAGAGAGAGAAAGAGAAAGAAAGAGAGAGAGAAAGAGAAAGAAAGAGAGAGAGAGAGAAAGAGAAAGAAAGATAGAGAAAGAGAAGGAAAGAGAGAGAGAAAGAGAAAGAGAAGGAAAGAGAGAGAGAAAGAGAAAGAGAGAGAGAGAGAGAGAGAGAGAGAGAGAGAGAGAGAGAGAGAGAGAGAGAGAGAGAGAGAGAGAGAGAGACAGAGAGACAGAGAGACAGAGAGAGAAACAGACAGACAGACAGAAAGAAAGAGAAAGGAGAGAGAAAAAATATATAGAGAGAGAGGAAAAGGAAGAGAAAGGGAGAGAGAGAGACAGAGACACACAGAACGGCAGACACACAGACAAACAGACACCAACAGAGAGGACGAGATCTGCCTCCTAAGGACAAACGCCACGGTGAGATATGCTGGATCTCGAGCGGTAAAGAGACCCTGAGACAGACATCTTTCAGGCGAAGAGGATTCCATTATGGCTGAGGAGGAGGAAGGTTTCCGGCAGGGCTCCGCGGGGGTTTCCTTTCAGTTCTCTCTTTCTCTCTCTTCTTGGTTCTCTCTTAGATTCTCTCTTTTCTATCTCTCTCTTTGATTCTCTTTTAGATTCTCTCTCTCTCTCTCTCTCTCTCTCTCTCTCTCTCTCTCTCTCTCTCTCTCTCTCTCTCTCTCTCTCTCTCTCTCTCTCTCTCGATCTCTCTCTCCTCTCTCTCTCCCCTCTCTATATATATATATATATATTAGTATATATATATATATCTATATATATCCAACCCGCCCCACCCCCCCCCGACCCCCCCCCCCCCCCCCCCACCTCTCTCTCCCTCCTCTCCCCCCCCCCTCCCTCTCTCTCTCTCCTTCTCTCTCTTTTTTGTGTCTCTCTTTGATTCTCTTTTAGATTCTCTCTCTCTCTCTCTCTCTCTCTCTCTCTCTCTCTCTCTCTCTCTCTCTCTCTCTAACGTTATCTCCCTCCCTCTCATACACACACGAATACGTACATGCATGCATGCAAATATACATTCAAAATTACGTACATGATTACATACATACTATACATACACATAACATACATACAGTCTGTACAATCATGCATTTACATACATAATGTATGTATGTGTTTGTTGATATATATATATATATATATATATATATATATATATATATATATATATATGTATGTATGAATGTATGTATATATGTATAGATGCATATGAATCTATAAACATGTGTATAAATATAGGGACAGTTAGATATATAGATACAGAAATATAATTGTGCAATATTTTTTCGACCTTCTGCGGTGCGCGAAAACCGCTATTAAACATCGGCTCGGTACTTTTTGCAAATGGTTGGAATTTTCACCGATATAATCCTTTGTGGTACACGAAAGAAATTGCTGAACACCGCATCGGGAAAATTTTAATTAGCCAAGGTCGCGGCAGCATCAATTATGCGCATAACTACCTACTGGTGAACCTTCAGCTCTCATTTGATATATATATAATTATACTATATATCATATATATATAATATATATATTAATATATATTATACTATATATATATAGTTACATATAGATTATATATATGGTATTCGTTCATGTATTTTACTTGATCATGTATATTTGAGAATAAGACCTACGTTGGAACGCGTCAAATACATCTCTTGCGTGGTTTAGATATTAAGTTAATCATACTTTCTTCTACATTTGTCGCTCTATGAACTCTGTTCATATTATTTTTATATATATATATATATATATTATTTATATATATATATTTATCTATATATCTATATATGTATATATATTTTTATGTATATATATTTATATATAATTATATATATATATAATTATATAGATATATAATATATATATATATATATACATATATTGTAATAAATGTATATATTATGTTATGTATTAATATATTTATATAGATATATATATATTATATATATATATATATATATATATATATATATATACATATATATATATATATAGTATATATATATATATATGTATTATATATATATAGTATATATATATATATTTATATATTTTATTTATATATAATATATATACATATATATATGTATATATATATTATATATATATATATCATACTATATAGAATGTTTATATATACATATATATATATATATATATATATATATATATATATGTATATATATGAATATATATGTCATGTATATATATATATATATGTATATATATACATATATAAATATATATGTATGTATATGTATATTTGTGTATGTGTGCGTATGTGTGTTTATGTATGTGTGTGTGTGTGTAAGCGTGTATGTATACATATTATTCTCCATGTTGATAATTATAAATTTCTAGGGGGTTATTATCAATTAATGCCTCTTTCATAAGGCGATTAACGTCCAAAACATACAGTATGTAATCACTCAATGGAAGCAACTGAAAAAAAAAAAAACTAATTTCATTAGGAACAAATGATTCAGAAGGTAATAATAAACCTCTAACATCCTGTGCATTAAGTATAAAATATGTTCAAGGTTTACATCCTTTGATATTCTTTCAATTGTATCAGAAAATATTCTTTGATATATTCCACGTCAGACACTTTCACCTTCATTGAGGAAACATCTTATGAATAGAGAAACACTCACCTTAAAGGGAATATTGTGTCTTACCGATATCAGTACATGTGGATCAATAAATGTCTATTTGATTATATTCTTTATGACATACAAGACATGAAGTGTACTAATGTAAAGAAGAAAACAAAAACAAAAACTATAAGAAATTCACCAACGTCATGTCCACAATACTGTGTCTTACCGATATCAGTAAATATGGATCAATAAATGTCTATTTGATTATATCTTATATAACATACAAAACATGAAGTGTACTAATATAAAAACAAAACAAAAACAAAAACAAAAAAACTATAAGACCCTCACCCACATCGTGTCCACAACTTCCCCAGAAGCTCTACGACCTTCCAGAGGTTTGGCTAAGGTACTCTAACCCCAGAGTCGAATCACAACTTCCTCCACAACTCAAACACCGCGCCACGAAGCCAGGTCAAGGACACACA
>NW_028234442.1:1108995-1113995 GCF_977035675.1 Penaeus japonicus
TAAATAACACAAACACACACAACACACACATACATACATAATGAAACACAGGTGTGTATATATGCATGTATATATTACATCTAATATATATATATATATTTATATATATATCTATGATATATATTTATATATATTTATATATTTAATATATATATATAGATATATAAGTGTGTGTGTGTGTGGTTGTTGTGTGTGTGGTGTGTGTGTATTATATGTATCTATGTTATATGTATATATGTTATCTATATTATATATATATATATATATTATAATATATATATATTTATATATATATCATATATGTATCTACATATACATAGGTTTATTGTTACATAAGTATATATTATGTATATATATCTATATATATATATATATATATTTTGTTATTAGATATATAATATTTAATTATATATATATATATATATTAATATATGGAATGATATTATATATATATGCATTATTATATATATATTATATTATATATATATATATATTATTATATATATATATATATATATATATATAAAGATTATATATAATACTATAATATATATATATATACATATATAAATATATATATATATATATATATATAATATACACACACACACACACACACACACACACACACACACCAAAAACTAGCATTAATAACTATTCAAGTATAGAAAAAAAATAGTAATCTGAAATAGCTTCCAATATAAAGCTACAATAATTATATTTGTTACATGTAGCTTAAATTAATAGCCTAAAACACATCGACTGAAAGACGAGCAGCCGCCCATAATTAAGCAGGAATTTTAACCCAAAATTTAAATAATAGGGTAAGGATAAGAAAGGGCAGAGAAAATAAGGGAGAGAGTGGGGGAGGAAGGAGGGGCGAAGAAAAAAAAAAAGGGGGCCGTTTTTCCTTCCCTGGCCTCTCGTTTTCCTTCATCAAGACGATCTTTTCCCTTTTGTCTCCGTGTTAAGGCTATGTTGAACAGTAGGTTGATTTGTTATATTCCAAGATGTGCGTAGGCGAAAGGTCATCATAACTAGTTTAGGATTTAGAATTTTGTGTCTTCACCAAGATGATCTCTTCGTAAATAGAGTAAAGGGCCAGAGACCGTCATCAGCTACGACGCTTTTTTTTTTTTTTTTTTTTTTTTTTTTTTTTCGTGAAGTAAAAGTGATTAGGATCGTGATAGTCACAGGAGACAACTGATAGTGGAACCTAGGATGATATCCGGTCAGAAATGAGAAAATAAAGGAAAGGAGTAACTAAAAATGGACCGTGGAGGAGAGGGAGATAAGGGCTACGACCAATGGTCCTTTTCTTTTTTCTTTTTATTTATAAGTCCTCTAAGAACAGATTACTTGTAAAAGTATTACCAATGATAACACCTACTGCTAAGAATTAATGGGAAAATATATTGAAAATAAAAGGAGTCTAATGTTAAATTTCATTCGGTGAGGGAGTTAAATAAAAGGGTGAAGTAAATAATACATGAACTCAGAGATTGGTAATAAAAAAGTAGCTATTATCGTTTTATCGTGTTGTTTGTGCCTTAAATAATTAATAAATGGAAGAAACGGGAATTGTCTTTTTTTCTGATCATAACCCATATACCATGGTGAGAACCCACCTACACCTACATGTCTTTAAGAAACAACAACCACAGTACCGTGGTTCTTGCTAAAGTTTTTCCTCAGGGGATCCTCATAAAAAATAAACCTCCAGGTGGTGGCAACGTTACCGAAAAATGGCAAATAAAGTTCAATTCATGTAGAATATACCGTACGCCTAGTGACACCGACAACTTTTGTATGTGACACACAAATTGAATCTGACACGTGACGGCAGCTGAGCTAATAAATTGTGAGATATTATTAAATATATTTAATATATATATATAATTATATTATAAAATATTATATATATTATATATATATATATATATATAATATATATATTATATATATTATATATTTATATATATTAAGTATATATACATAATATATACAGAGTGAGTGATAATATATGATATATATAAAATATATATTTGGATATATACATTAGGTATATATATATATATATATAATATATACATATATATACATACATGTATATAATATATATATTGGTTGATTATATATATATATATATATAAATATATTATATATATATATTATGTATATATATAGATAGATAGATAGAATTACCCCCCCCCCCTAGGATATATGATATGTGGGTGTGTGACATATACATATACATATATATATATATATATTATATATATATATATTTATATATATATATATATATATATGTGATTCTCACTACTCACACCACACACAACACACACCTGATATATATATTATATTTATAAATATATATATATTATATATATATATATATATATATATATATTATATATATATAAGCATATAATATGTATATATATATATATATATATATATAAACTTAAATATATAATATTATACATATATATATATGCATATATGTAGATATATATATATATATATATATATATATATAGATATATATATATATATATATATTATATATATATATATATATATACATACATATATATTTATATATATATTATATATATATATATATATATATATATATATGTATATATACATATATAAATACTTATACTATATATATATATATATATGTATATATATATATATGTATATATATATAATGTATATGTATATATATACTTATATATATATATATGTATATATATATAATGTATATGTATATATATACTTATATATATATATATATATATATATATTACCATCATCATCATCATCAGCCTGTATCAATCCACTGCAGGACATAGGCCTCTCTCAATCTTTTCCAGTCATTCCGGTCTTGTGTCTATGTTTCCAGTTTATCCTGCGAATTTTGCTATTTCATCCCGCCATCTAGTCATTGGTATTGCCCTGGGTCTTTTTGTGTCGGGTATTACGCATTCTGTGGTTGTCCACCTGGTGTCCTGTCTCGGATGTATGTGTCCAGCCCACTGCCACTTTTTCTTTTTGATGGTCTTGAGTATATCCTCTACTTTTGTTTGCTGCCTGATCCATGTGGCCCTTTTCTTGTCTCTTAAGCTAACTCCTAGCATAAGCCTTTCCATTCCTCTTTGGGCGCTTACTAATTTCCTCTCGAGTGCTTGGTCGTAGTCCATGTCTCTGATCCATATGTCATGACGGGGAGGACGCATTGGTCAAAAATCTTTCTCTTTAGACATAGTGGCAGACTACTTCGTTATATATTACTATGTTTACCGAAGGCACTCCAACCTAGCCTGATTCGCCGTTTTATCTCGGCTTCGCAGGATGTACTCGACTGAATGAGTTGCCCTAGGTATACATACTCGTTCACTGCTTCTAGTACCTCGCCCTGTATTTGTATTTGCTTAACTGGGGTTCGACTGTTGAACATGACTTTAGTCTTTTTCATGTTCATTTTAAGGCCAATCTTCAGACTTTCCTTATTTAAATCGCTTATTAATTGTTGTAGTTCATCTGCTGACTCACCGAAAAGAACAATGTCATCTGCAAATCTTAGATTGCTTAAGTGCTCATTCCCTATTTTAATCCCTCTCTCTTTCCAGTCTAACTTCTTGAATACTTCCTCTAAGCAGGCTGTAAATAGCTTTGGTGAGATGGTGTCGCCCTGTCTAACACCCTTTTTTATTGGTATTTTATTGGTTTCTGCGTGGATTTTGACGGTCGCTGTACTATCTCTATATATATCCTCTAATAATCTGCAGTATATTTCCTCTACTCCTTGTTTACGAATTGCATCCAGTACTGCAGATATCTGTACCGAGTCGAATGCCTTTTCATAATCTACGAATGCCATACACAGGGGCTTCCTATATTCGTTTATTTTCTCCCTTATTTGGGCTAGTGTGTGGATATGGTCTGTAGTTGAGAATCCACTGCGGAACCCTGCCTGTTCCCTGGGTTGTTTTAAATCTAATGTATCGGTGGAACGGGCTGTGATGATTTTTGTGAACAGTTTATAGATTACTGAGAGGAGGCTTATTCCAAAGGTCGACACGGTAATTCTTTAAGTTTTCAAAACCCCCACCCACGCATATCTCCAACCCCGTGTCTCCCTTTTTGTGTATTAAAATTATTATTGCGTTTTTCAGGCTTCGGAATTTTACCGACGTCTAGACATCTGTTATAAAGACTGGCAGCTTTACTGCGCAATCTCTCCTGCGTCTTGAATAAGATCTACACTGATGCCGTCTTCTCTGGTGTTTTTCCTCTTTTCATGCTTTTCAGTACCCTATTTACTTCATCTACCGTGATGTTTGGAACATCTCCAATTGTTGTGTTTGTCTCCGTATGTGGTTGGTCGTTTGAGTGGTATAGGTTGCGATAGAAGTCTTCTATTACTTTGATATTTCATTTTTATTGTATGTCGCCTCTCGTTGGGGTTTCTTTACTGCTTCATTTGTTTTTTCCCTATTCCGAGTAATCCAGATATTGATGAGTCCTCACACAACGACACCGCCAATACCCCCCTTGCCAGCAAACAACTGTAAAACGCCTCCACACACCACTCAACCGCCCCCACACCCCCCGCCACACCCAACTCCTCTTTGTTGCCTTAAGGTGGTGCCCACTCATGACAAGCAGAGCTTCGTTTATTTTTCGTACCTGTTTAAATTTGCGCGCCTGTAATCTTCTTTCTTCACGCGTGCCCCGTTCCATCGCGCTCTTTCTTGTTTATCGTCTTAGGTCAGCTCTGTTCCGCGATTCGATCTTGTCTTGAGATTGATGCTCCTTATTTTCTCTATTTCCCTCACCTAACTGTTTCATAAGCTCTTTGTCTCTACCGAAAAGCTTACTGAACCTTTCTTTTTCGTCTTTACCCCTATTTCAAAGTGCAGCTTCCATTAATATCTCATGAATTGGTTTCAGTTCATTTTGGTCTATGTCAAGATCTTCTTCGAGAA
>NW_028234442.1:1131495-1133995 GCF_977035675.1 Penaeus japonicus
ATACGTTAGGGTAAGTTTGCTCTAACGATCTGCGTAATTCACATATAATCAGGTTAATCGTGCTCGCTTTATATTATTTACGTTCGTATACGAATGAGGGAAACAAAAAAAAAAAATATATATGTAGCGGGACTTGTATCATTAGAAGCAGCATGTTGTTCATTAGGACAATGTTATTCAAATCTTTTTCATTGCGAACAAGTTTGGTGTCATGTACTGAACATCAACTTAACAGTCAGTGATGTAAAGGCAATAAATAACGTGATATTTATACCTCTATCGATCCAACGAAAGTTACTTTTTATAATATCTTAACGGGTAAATCTAGGATACATTTATTACCATTACTATATCACCCTATGATTTCTGCTTGTTCTATGAGGCATGGCCATTTATTGAGAACTGGTAAGCTAGATGCCCTGTTCTAGATCATACTAGCAAATGCAATATAGTGTTAAACTAGCTGAGGTTTGACTAAGATTCTTGTAAACGTGGCTAAATAACGATTCCTATTTTGAAATGCATGTTCAGTAAATCAATGTTCTATAATAAAAGAGCTTCTTGGTAACCGTGCAAGAAAGTTAGCAAAACAAACTTATGAATCATGTAAATGCATGGGCAGTCATTCTAGGTAAGAAATAATTTTACCGGCAGGAACTTTGCTCATTAATCATCATGATAGTATCTCAGTGTGTATATTATGTATCTGTGAGAACGTCGAGCGCGGTTACACACACACACACACACACACACACACACACACACACACACACACACACACACACACACACACACACACACACACACACACACACACACACACACACAAATAATCAAACATTTCAGTAAATTACAGATTTAATGACCTACATATGATGACAAATATCGGAGATTCCGATAAGATAACAGTAACATTTTTGTCTCAATATTTCATCAATATAGTATCATAATAACCGAATGTTGTGTGCAATATGCAGGATGTCTATGCCTACCTCAAAAACTGCTATTGGCTATGTAACTGTATTAATGATACTAATCATATAATATATATTAATTTTACAATATCACATAACTACATAGCATAATGATTATGATATGTGCTGCCAATTATGCAATAATGAGGGTGTGTATTCTAGTGTTGAAAGCTGATACTGTTTATTCTATTGTCTAGTGATTAATGAACAGCCATCGACCTCAACTCCCTTTCAGAATTCGGGCTAAACATATTTCCTTCGCTGATACATGAATTTATACTTAACTTTGATTTGAAATAGACGCAAGGGGATGAACAGGAATTAATTAATCTTATATAAAACACACTCGGAGATCCCATTTCCAGTCGGATAAACGATTCAAGAATTCAAGAATTTAAAAATCGGAAAGTGAATATAGATGATAGATAACAGACAGACATTATACATTTTTTATTTATTTATCTATTTATTCATTTTAACTGCAGAACACTTCGGCACAGGTTATATGTGTTTAGATTTATGTATAGAAATTGAAAATTACATTGAATACAATAGGGATTGCATGTAAAGGAACAAAAGATTTTATTCAAGTATTAGAGAAAGGAAAGAAGAAGCAAAACTATGAATCAAAGCACATATCTCTTTGAAGTGAATACTTGATAGAATGATAATTAATATAATTCATAGGTATTCTCATAACTAAAAGAGTAGAAAAAAATCATCCTCAGTTAAAAAAAAAAAAAAATAATGACACTGTATTTATCTAAAAAAAGAAAACAAAAAAGAAAACAAAAATGACCAAGATGAATTTTAATTTCTTCATCTAAAACTTGTTCAATGTTCAAAGAATCGCCACTAACCCTTGAATTGATCAAAAAGTTCCACGTTCTTGATATATGCATTTTTTTCCCTTCTTTCCCTCCCTCCCTCCATCCGAGTCATTAATAAAAGTTTTACAAGAACCAAGTTTTATCAAATTAAACCACAAAGTTTGCTCATCTTCTAAGCGGTTGGAGATCGCTCGGCCCCGGAACCAAATCTCGAAAAAGTACCATATTTATATTGAAGTTCCCGTAACTTATGGGAAATTACCCGTCGGGGGCTACATGCTCATTTTTTTCTTTCTTTTTTTCTTCCCTTTTTTATTTTATTTTTTTTTTATTTCTGTTATTTATTTATTTCATTTCATATTATGATAAAAGATGTAACTTTTATGTGTCTGTTGTAATTTTTTAATTTGTGTAATTATTTGATTATTAGATTCACATGTGCAATGTTATTATTCATTTGCGTTTGTATTTGATAACTCATTAAATTGTTAATTACATCTGATCCGAACCTGTAAACCGTGTTTGACGGTAGCTGTCGATAATACGACGAACAGTCATATATATTTCTATTACATTAGCTTCTGAGGATCCTGCGTTTAAGTACAATTATCCTCCTCCTCAATATCAACATCAACGCCAACGCCAACGCCAACGCCAACGCAAACGCCAACGCCAACACAAACACAAACACAAAAA
>NW_028234442.1:1182539-1185456 GCF_977035675.1 Penaeus japonicus
TAAATATATAAAAAACTAATATCCATCCCATATATATATCTATAAATATAAATATATATCTATATATATATATGTATATGAATAACTCATATAAATATTATATATCTATATTAAACATGTATATAAATCTATCTCTATAAATATATAAATATAATATTAACAAATCTATATATATATTATACAAACTATATATATAACTATATAACTAAAAAATATAACACAAAACAAAATATATATACACTATCTATATATATCAATTCTCAATCTATATATAAATAAACATCGATATAAATCTATAAATATAATATATATATTTATATAATATACATATATATAAATATAAATATTATATATCATCCTATACAATAGCTAAATATATAATATAAACTATTCTAAAAAAATATAAAAATATATATATAATAAATGTGAGTGTGTGTGTGGGTTAGAGTGGTGTTGAGTTGTGAGTTTGAAAATTAGATCGAACTAGTATCCAAAATGTATCATACATCAAAATCAATGCTGTAATGCATCATTCCACATATATATATATAATAATATATATATATATATAATATATAAAACTATATATAAATATACAATAATATTATACAAAATATTAAGCTAGTAAATTAACATCATATGAAATAATTATATAGATATACAATATATAATGCAAACACACAAAGAAAACATTTATATAATATAAGTAAAAGGTTAATTTGAACACATATGACTGACAAGTAAATGATGAAAAAGAAAATAAATAAGAATAAAGTATATAACAAATACATTGACATTAAGCATTTAACAAATTCAAATAAATGAAAATGTAAAAAACAAGATAAATTAAATGTTAAAAAAAAAAAATAGTTAGATTAGGCATATAATGTATATTGTAAACGTTTATATATGAAATTTAATTTGATCTAAATATCACAACACATCTAAAGAACCTAAGAAACAAAAAAATCAATAGAACAAACAGCCATCATGTCTTAACAAAACAACCTCCATAACCCAGCATCCAATACCATTTCTCTATCACACTAAATCAACACTATTGTCATATATCATCAACAGTCACAATAATTATTCATCATTTCTAATCAAAAACTATCACATGTGGAAGACAAATGAAATAGTCACAGAACCATAAAAAATAGTATTGATGATTCAATTTCGAGTATCTATATGTTAGCTGAATGATATATAATAACGATAATTATAGACGAATTAAACCACGGTTGTACACGTATTATAAAGTACATGTTCTCCAAAAAACCATCTTCATCCTGACTACATCTAGTGTCCCACCCGTGGTGTTCTACTAATGCATTGGAGGTTGGGAATTATGGATGCACAACAATTGAATATCACCCGCTATATTTAAATAATCGTCCCATGATGTCCATTTTATTATAAAACAATAAAAGAAAAACAGAAACCTGCCAACGATTAAAAAACGCTCATTATTTGTTCATGTATTTGTTTGAGAAAACACGATCATATAACGTAATTACATAAACACTTAATTTTATTTTTTCATATCATTTTAAATATCTTGATAACCTTATGTACCTCTCCTTTCCTCCAAGTAGAAAAGTAATCGTTGAGAAAATCCCCTGCCAATACTACTGACTACCAATCTTGTTTTGCAATTTCAACCCTATATTTTTTTACCCACTGACAAAAAATCCCTGCGCACACACACACACACACACACGAAAATGAACACACTCCACACACCACACACACACCCACACACACACACACACACACAAACAAACACACAAACAAATTCACACAATAAAAAGATTACTCATGAATATAAAAAAACACCAGGCTAAAGACCAAAAAAGAGTGAACAAATATTAAGCAAGAGGAATGACGTATTAAATGAAAAAGTCGACAAGATAAATGGCTGAACTAATGATTATGAGATGAATAATGATTTGGTAAAACAAATATAAATAAACTTATTTTGAAAACAGGACTGATAATACAGCTTATCATTCACATCCGTGAAATAGTAATATCATTTAAAATAATTTGTCAGAATAAAACTACTACACAAATTATGGATCGGAAATGAGATAATCGTTTCAAAGCTTATGATTTTATTTTCAAAGCTTAAATGAAGCGAACTCTCGAAAATTTTAGAAATAGTTGCTTATTTCTATAATCCTTATTGAGGCATGAAAAGCAGTTGCTACATCACTAATTACTCTATTTTTAAGCTTTAGATAACTAAAGCTACTTTGATCTCGACGACTCAAATGAATCTCCTTTTTTTAGATTCCACTAAATTTGAAGATGATATTACTCTTTCATTTTATCAAGCCTCTCCGAAACAAGATGTTATTGCAAATTAATCGTGTAAAAAGACCAAAGTTAAATCCTATTTGCACTGTTAAGGAATCTTTCGTTATCAACTATACGAAAATATACTAAAACTACCTACCTAGTAAATCTAGAATGTTTTTTAATTCCTATCTTGAGAATACTAAATCAATATAAGTAATTCTCCTTGATGTCTTGCGAGTTGACTAGTAAAATGAAAAATAAATGTGTTTAATATGTCTTAGCTGAAAGAGGATTTTCAATAAATATTTAATTAATAGTCCAAGATATTATGGTAATTTCCATTATCATTTGAACCATTCAAAAGTGACTATTTTTATCAGTGGTTTTTGGGGAAATTTACTTCGCGAATTTTATTTTGTATCCTTAAATGACTATTTATTCAGTTACAATGACTATTCATAATAAGAACAATTACAGGTACCAAAATGTAGTAATATACCCTATAAAATGCTTCTCTTTCAAGAATGATGCTAGATTCAAGTCGTGCAGTGCAATACACTCGACCCTGCAGAGCAATACATATCCCTCCACGACCTTGCAACTGCTTGGTCCT
>NW_028234442.1:1185556-1190556 GCF_977035675.1 Penaeus japonicus
AAAAAGTGAGAGAGAAAAAATAGTAACATAGACATTAGATACATAGTGAAAGAACAGAAATAAAAAAAAAGAGTAGAGATAACAAGGGTTTTTCATCCACTCCCAGTATATTTCAAAGATTAACATCTGACAGTTACCACACACGACCCAGGCATTAATTGCGCCATGCCGACAGTCGAAACAAAGAACTGGCGATATCCGTCATTAATTCCCCATCCCACCAAAAGCTACGGCCTCCGAGTGGGACAGACAGTGATAACCCACAATGCCGGATCACAGACGCAGGTGACAAGCGCGAATGACCAGGATGCCACAAGATAGAGTGCCAAGGGAGGGAGGTGTGGATGGGCGGCCGGCTGACAGAGATTGACGAAGTTGGTAGATAATCGCCGCGGTTGATGACCTAGGTCTGCGTTGATGGTCGGGGGAGGGGGGGGGAGGGGGGGGGGGTTCTTGATATATGGAGAGGTATGGGGATGATGAGATAAATAAATGGTATATGTTAATAAATAGAAATATTGGAAAGATGTATAAGCATGATTGCGAATGTATGAATGTTTAATGATCCTATTGATGATAATAATGATAACAACTATGATAACAGAATATAATAACAAGAGTTACGATGATGGTAATGATAATAATGATGATAATGATAGCAATATAATAATGATGATAGTAATGATAGTAATAATGAAAATTATATTACTAAGGATAATAACAATCACGACGATAACAAAAATGGTAATAATACCAACAAACAATAATAATAATCTGCTAATCTGGCTGATAAAGAAAAAAAAAAAAAAAGATTAATACAAAAGAACTACCCCCCTCCCCCCCCCCGCCCGCCCGCCCCACACACACACATAAAAAAAAGTGACCAATGGAAACAGAAGAAGTTACCAAAGAAATTCAAAAGTTAGTACAGGAAGGCATTGCGCGTGTCTCTTAACTTTTTCCCAATTTGCATATTCTAAACGTAAAACTGATATCGGTACTCCATCACACTCAGACACACATATTCCCAGATAACACAGTTTCGGCTGATCTCAAAATCCTTTTCTTCTTCTTCTTCTTCTTCTTCTTCTTCTTCTTTTTTTTTTTTTTTTTTTTTTTTTTTTTTTTTTTTTTTTTTTTTTTTTTTTTTGAGTGAGGGTGTTTATTAATTAAGAGGAGGATGGAGATTAGGATGATGGTGATGATAATGATGATGATATTCATAATGATGGTTATGAAGAAAATGGTTTATGATAGTATTGAAGATAATAATGATAATAACAATAAAAGTGATAATAGCAAATGTTAATGAAAATGATGTTAATGATAAATATGATGATGGTAATAGTAACAACGATAATGATAAAGTAATAACAATAACATTGGTGATAATGAAAGTAATAATAATACTGATAATGATAAAAATAAGAATGACAATGATGATGATAATGATAACAGTAATTATGGCAATAGTAAAATGATGATGACAGCAATAACTGCAATAATAATTATAATAACAATGAGAGGAGCAACTGTAGCAATAATGTTGACACTATCATTGTTTTTCTCCCCATTATTAACAAAACATGTTTGTTGTTGCAACAATAAAAACAAAAACAACATGGGAAAAAAACAGACCTGACTTGATTAGGATCATGACAACAAATATCTAACATGAATAATAACAAATGATTAACACAATGTCCAATATATTCACACCCACAACCAACCCACACTCAGGACGCCCACATAGACACCCGCATGACAATCCACGCAACAGCAGCAGCGACTCCCCGCCCACCCCCACCCTCCCTCCCTCCCCCCCTCTCCCCCCGAAAATATCTAAATACATAAAAAAATAGAAAAAAAGTAGTACCCATTTTTTTCTCTTGCATCAGGAGACGGAAGGAAGTCGGGAAGGGGATCCAATCAGGAGACAATCAGTGGTGCTAACTAGGGTACTAGCAGGGCCACCAAGCACGTCAATACTCCCTCAGACACGCGCCTTGCCCCCCCCCCCACTCCCCCTCTTCCCCTCTGACCTTGCCTCTCCCTCTCCCCGTCTTCCCCTCTCTCTTCTCCCCCTCTTCCCCTCTCTCTTCTCCCCCTCCTCTTCTTCCCCCTCTCTCTTCTCCCTCTCCCCCTCTTCCCCTCTCTCTTCTCCCCTCCCCCCCTCTGACCTTGCCTCTCTCTCTCCCTCTCCCCCTCTTCCCCTCTCTCTTCTCCCCCTTCCCCCTCTGACCTTGCCTCTCCCTCTCCCTCTCCCCTGACCTCGTCTCTGCCCCCCTTCCCTCTCTGACCTTGCCTCTCCCTCTCCCTCTCCCCTGACCTCGTCTCTGCCCCTCTTCCCTCTCCCCCTCTGACTTCTTCCTCGTTCTCCCTCTCACCTTTCTCCCCTTTTTTTCTCCCCTTCTTGCCTTGTCTGTCCTCTCTCCCTCTCCCTCTTGACTTTTCTCCTCTCCCCCCCTCTCTTCTCTCCCTCTCCCTCTCCCATGACCTCGTCTCTGCCCCCCTTCCCTCTCCGCTCTCGTCTTCCTCATTCGTCTCGTCTCTCACTCTTTCGTCTCGGTCATTCTTCTTCGTTTGCTTTTGCTGTCTGCCTGTCTGTTTGACTGTCTCTCTCTCTCTCTCTCGGTCTCGCTCCCTCTCTCTCTCTCACTGTGGCTGTGTTGGCTTTCTGACTATCTGCCTGTCTGTTTGACTTTTCTCTCTCTCTCTCTCTCTCTCTCTCTCTCTCCCACTTCTCTTCCTCTCCTCCTCTCTTCTCACTCTCCTCTCTCTCCTTCCTCTCTCTCGCTCTGCTCTACTTCTCTCTCTCTCCTCTGTGGCTGTCTCTCTCTCTCTCTCTCTCTCTCTCTCTCTCTCTCTCTCTCTCTCTCTCTCTCTCTTTATCTCTCTCTCTCTCTCTTTCTCCTCTTCCTTTTCATCTCCTTCTTCTTCACTTTCCCTCTCGTTGTTTCTCTCTCCACCTTTCTGTCTCCCATACCCCCCCCCCTCCCCCCACTCCCTCGTCTTATGTTCCGTTGCCTTTGTGTTGGTTTATGTGCTTGCTTTTTCCTTCGTCTTTTTTATTATTTTTTACTTGATCTTGCTTTTCTCTGCAACCTTTTTTATGCAAAGGTATTGATGTTGTTAGAACCTCTTTGTATTATTAGCTTTTATTAAGATTATTCTTTTTCACTTGATCAGCGTGCGGCACTATAATTCCTCAGTTTTTTTGTTTTGTTTTTTTGTTGTTGTTTATTTTTTGCTTGTTTTTTCTTGCTCTCTTTAGAAAAATAAAGTACATTGCACTACTAAGTTTATGTAAATGTGTGTATAAAGGATTGTTCATCAAGTTAACTGTTGCAGACATGTTCTCTATCAGCAAAATCATCCAGTCAGAATACGTCAAGATAATTTCGAATTTGTGCTGTGGCATCATTATCAAATTATCCATAAAGTCAACCTGTCAGGCGATGTTAAGATTAGGTCAACATATTCTTATCATCATAAAATCCGCAACAATAAAAATAAAAATCTGTAAGGCTGTCAAGATAATTTCAAAGTCTTCCGATAATATCATTAGCATATCATTAATTAAGATAATTGATTATTCAAATAACTATCCTCAAGGTGTCTTTATCAAATGACCAGTAAAACAATCAATATCATGGTAATTTAAAGATATTCCTGAGGTATCTTAAACAGAACCGGTTTTCCTTCGAAGTGTTTTAGATAGAGGATGACTCCCTTTCTCATGATTCTCGAGTTCCCATCCTTCGAGTCCCACCTCCCTCCCCCTTCCCTCGAGTCCCACCCCCTTCCCCGAATCCCCTCCACCCATTTCTCGAACCCCCCTTCCCTCGAGCCCACCACTCCCTCCCCCCACCTCAGTCCCCCACCCATCTCCCCTACCCCGAGTCCCCCCCCCCCCCAACCCTCTTCCCTCTAGTCCCACCCACCCCTAACCCCCCATCCCTCGAGTCCCACTTCCCACCCCAATTCCTCGAGTCCCACCCATCCCCAACCCCCATCCCTCGAGTCCCACCCAACTCCCCACCCCCAACCCTCTTCCATCGAGTCCATCCACCCCTAACCCCCCATCCCTCGATCCCCCCCACCCCCCCCCCATCCCCCATCCCTCGAGTCCCCCCCACCCCCCCTCCCATCCCTCGAGTCCCCCCTCCCTCCCTCCCACCCACCCCTCGAATCCCACCCCCTCACCCCCACCCCCCCATCCCCCACCCATCACTCGAATCCCACCCCCTCACCCCCACCCCCCCATACCCCACCCATCACTCGAATCCCACCCCCTCAACCCCCTCACCCCCCACCCACCCCTCGAATCCCACCCACCCACCCCTCCCCCCCCCACCTCCCATCCCTCGAATCCCCCCCACTCAAACCCACCCTCACCCCCTATCCCTCGAATCCCCCCCCCCACCCCCATCCCTCGAGCGCCCTCTCCCAAAGCCCCAGTCACAACAACGGGGGACTCAATAGGTGTGAATGTGGCGGATAAGGCACACAACGACCCTCGAGGAGACGACCCTTGTCTCAACGACCGCCGCCGGCCACTCATGAGCACGCGCTTGACTCATCATAATCTGGCTACTTCTGTTCTTCTTTTGTCTTCTTCTACTGTTCTGTTCTCAAATTGCTTTTTCTTTTCTTTCTTTTTTTCTTTTTTTTCTTCTTCTTTTTCTTCTTCTTCGGATTCTTTTTTTTTTTTCTTCTTCTTCTCTTCCCCCCGCCCTCATCATCCCGCTCTTCCTCCTCCTCCTCCTCTTCCTCCTCTCCCCATCATCATCATCATCATCATCATCATCATCATCATCATCATCATCATCATCATCATCATCATCATCATCATCATCATCATCATCATCATCATCATCATCATCATCATCATCATCATCATCATCATCACCATCATCATCATCATCATCATCATCATCATCATCATCATCATCATCATCATCATCATCATCATCATCATCATCATCATCATCATCATC
>NW_028234442.1:1223056-1228056 GCF_977035675.1 Penaeus japonicus
AGAGGATGAGATGGAGAAGAGAGAGTGAGAGAAGAGGAGAGAGAGGATGAGAGAGAGAGAGAGAGAGAGAGTAGTGTAGAAGCGAGAGTGAGCGATAGGGAGTGAGCGAGTGAGATTGAGAGGAAGAGGGAGAAAGAGGGAAAGAGGAGATGAGATATATGAGTGGAGATAGAAGTGGAGAGAGAAAGAGAGGAATTGGAGTAAGAGAAGGAGAGGGAGAGAGGGGAGAGGTAATGAGATCGGTTTAGAGAGAGAGAGAGAGAGAGGATCAACAAAGCTTCATAACGAATAGGATTTATCCAACAGGGAGGTATGATGTATGACGTCACACGCCCGGGAGCGTATTGCAGATAGGGGTAATCTCAAGGGATAATACAATATACAATAAACCTTCCACAGAATACACTGCTCCAGCCCGGGAGGTTAATAATGCAGTGTCAAAATTCTGACTCATGTGTGTATATATCCACGAGGGTTTAGTGGAGCCAGCCTGAGCTCCCTCCTCTTCCCCCTCCCCCTCCCCCCTCCCTCCTCTTCCCCCTCCCCCTCCCCCCTCCCTCCTCTCGCCCTATCTGCTGGCCTGCTCGCTTTCTTTACATCTTCGTCTTCTTCTTCTTTTTCTTTGATTTTGTCTTCTTTTTTGTTCTTTTTTATTATTTTCTTCTCCTGTTGTTTGTCTTTTTTTCCCTTCTTCTTTTAGTTTTCTTCTTTTTTTTCTTGTTTTTCTCCATCTTCTGTGTCTTCTTCCTTTTTTCCTTTTTCTTATCATCTAGTTCTTTATGCTTCCGGTCTCTTCCCCCTTTTTCTCTTCTCATTCCTTTTATTCCTTCTTCCTTGCTCCTGCTCTTCCCCTTCCATTGTCTATCCCCTCCCGTTCATTTCTACTCTAACACATTTTCTTTCTCTTCCTCTTTTTCCTCTTCCTTCTCCTCTGTCTCCTCCACTTCCATATTTTCTCTTTATCTATTTCCCTCTTGTTCTCTAGTTTTCCTCCCCATTTCCTTTCGCCTTCCCCCTCCTTCGCTTCCTTTTCCCTTTCCCCCCTCCTCTTTCTCCTGAACTCACCCCCCTTCCTTCTTTTAGTTTCCCTCCCTTTATCTTTCTCTCCCCTCTCCTACTTAAAACCTCACCCCTCTTCCCCTCTCCCCCCTCTTACCCTCTCCACAGCCCACCCCCTCTCCCCTCTCTCCCTCCTCCCACTTCCCACCCCCTTTTCCCCTCTTTCCCTCCTCTCATCACCCACCCCCTCTCCCCCCACTTACCCCCTCCATCGCCCACCCCCTCTCCCCTCTCCCCTCTCCCCTTCCCCCTCTACCCTCTCTCCCTCCTCCCACCACCCACCCCCTTCTCCCCTCTCTCCCTCCTCCCACCCTTTCTCCCCCATCCCCCCGCCCACCCTTTCTCCCCCCTCTCCCCCTCCCAAAACCCATCCCCCTTACCCCTCTTCCCCCTCACACCCCCTCTCCCCCACCCCTTTTCCCTCCCACCCCTCCTCCCATCACCCACTCCCTCCCACCCCTCCTCCCATCGCCCACTCCCTCTCCCCCTCCCCCCCCCCCTCCGCTTTGGATGAGGTGTGCGTGTGTGTGGTGAGGATTTGTGATGATGTATACGTGCCTGCACCACAAAGGGGACAGGGCTTGAGGGGGCTGAGGCTGGCGCTGTCTAATGCCGAAGGAGGTGAGAAGGTCGATTGGGAGGAGGAGGAGGAGGAGGAGGTGGGTGAAGGAGGAGGAAGAAGAGGGTGAGGAGGGAGGTGGGTGAAGGTGGAGGAGAAGGAGGAGGAGGAGGAGGAGAAGGATTAGGAGGAGGAGGAGGAGGAGGTGGGTGAAGGAGGAGGAGGAGGTGGTGGTGGTGGGTGAAGGAGGAGGAGGAGGAGGAGGAAGAGGGTGAGGAGGGAGGTGGGTGAAGGAGAAGGAAGAAGAGGGGGAGGAGGTGGCTGAAGTGGAAGGAGCAAGAGGTGGGTAAAGGAAGAGGAGTAGGAAGACGGGGGTATATGGGTGTAGGAGGAGGAGGAAGAGGGGAGGAGGTAGGTGAAGGAGGAGGAGGAAGAGGTGGATAAAGGAGGAGGAGGAGGAGGAAGAGGGGGGTGAAGGAAGAGGAAGAAGAGGAAGAGCAGGTGGGTGAAGTGTTTATGTTCAAGATTTGGGGCAAAGAGGAGAGAGCAGGAAGACGGTGGGGTTTGACGGAGGGGAGTAAGAGAGGTAGGAGGAATTTGGGTGATGTTGAAAGGTGGAGGAAGAGGTGGCTAAGACGTTTAACTATTCGTATGAGGAGTAAGAAGAAGAATAGGAAGAAGAGAAGAGGAGAAGAAAGTGGCTGAAAAGAGTAGAAAGTAAGTGAGGAAAAAGAGGAGGAGGAGTAATTAATGGAGAAGGGGTTGGATAGAGATGATTGAAGTGGGAAAGGCGACTGCAAATCGAGGTATGAGAAGTGATGGAAGAGGCGCCGGTGGTGATGCGGAGGAGGAAGTGAGTTGTGTATACATTTATAGGTATAAATATATAAATATATATATATATATGTATATATATATATTTATATTTATATATATATATATATATATATATATATATATATATATATAACAATTATACAAATATATCTATATATTATATATATAAATATATATATATATAGATATATTTATATAATATATAAATATATAATGATAAAATAAAATATATATATATACCTATATATATATATATAAAATAATATATAGATATATATAATATATATATATATCTATATATATTATATATATATATATATAAAATTTATATATATATATGTGTATATAAATAAATACATCTATCTATGTATATATATATATATAATATCATATATATAATATATATATATATATATATATATATTTATATATATATGTATACAAACATAATACTCCCTTCCTACACATACACACACACGCAACACATACACACACACACACACAGATATATATATTATATATATATATATATATATATATATATATATAAAATATATCATATATATATACATATATATATATATATATATATATTTTATACATATATAATAATATAGGAGGATAGGATGATATATATATATGATAGATAAAATATAGAAAGAGAGAGAAGAGAGACAGAGAGCAGAGAGAGAGAGAGATGAGTAGAGAGAGAGAGAGAGAGAGAAGGAGAGAGAGGAAGAGAGAGAAGAAGTATTTACATATAGAATTTTAGATTTATGTGTTCTATTATACATAATGTATGTAGAAAAGAAAACAGGGGACGGGAAAAAAGGATAGATATATATATGGGAGAACCATATTGGAGGATATATATATATATATGGATATAACGGAGGATATATATATATATCTAGTGCGATAATTATATATATATATATATAGGATATATATATAATATATATATATAGTATATATATATATGTGTAGTTATGTATATATATTTATATATATATATATATATAGAATATATAACATATATATATATATATACACACATATTATATATATATATATATATATATATATATATATATATATATATATGATATATCTATATATATATATACATATATATATATATATATATAATATATATATATATATTATATATATATATTATATATATATATATATATTATCTATTTATATATATACACGATTATATATATATATATATATATATATAGATATAGTATATATATATATGTATTGTATGTATATATATATATGCATATGTGTACAAATGCATGCATGTATAACCCCACATACATTCATCCAGATGGTCGACTACGGATACGAATGTCGGCGGCGTTGCTCGATATTGCTGAATGAAGCGAAATAATTCATGTTATTATTTTGATACTGCTGCTCGTAATGATATATACTCGTAGATATTGCGTGTTCATGTGATCATCAGTTATGTTTTTAATGTTATTATGAAGGGAAAGGGAGACGCAGTTTCTCGGTGTTTTTCTCGAACATTCATGATATGCAAATGTCTTTAAAGTTATAATCATGAGCTGGATATCTGATTAATATTCACAAGCTCTTCTTTATCTTTTTTTTTGGGGGGGAGGGAGGGGGGGGAGGGGGGGGAAGTGAGGGGGGGGGGAGGAGGGGAAGGAGAGGGGGGGGGGGGGGGAAGGATGGGAAAGAAAAAAAATGTGGAGGAAAAAAATAAAAAAAAGACCAAAAAATAAAAAAAAAAAACGTGGAGGAGAAAAAGAGAGGAAGTAGAGAAAAGAGGAAATAGAGTAAAGGGGAAACGATCCGGAAAGGAAAGGAAATAGCATAGTAAAGTAGGAGTATAACGCGTAGGTAATAAAAAGGGGATATAAACAATAAATAATAAATATCTAATAATATATAAACAAAAGGTTGTTTGATTTTTTCTTTTCTTCTTATTGCAGGCGTTTTTATTTTTTCTTTTTTTTTTTTTTGTGTCCTATTGCCTCATTGTTAACTGAATATTGTCAAAACAACCGGTTCTCTCTCTCTCTTTCTCTCTCTCTCTCTCTCTCTCTCTCTCTCTCTCTCTCTCTCTCTCTCTCTCTCTCTCTCTCTCTCTCTCTCTCTCTCTCTCTCCCTCCCTCCCTCCTTCCCCCCATCCTCCCTCTCTCTCTTCTCTCTCCCTCTCCCTCTCCCTCTCTCTCTCTCTCTCTCTTTCTCTCTCTCTCTCTCTCTCTCTCTCTCTCTCTCTCTCTCTCTCTCTCTCTCTTTCCTCTCTCTCTCTCTCCCCTCTGTCTCTCTGTCTCTCTCTCTCTGTCTGTCTGTCTCTCTCTCTCTCTTCTCTTTCTCTCTCTCTCTCTTTCTCTCTCTCTCTCTCTCTCTTCTCCCCTCTCTCTCTCTCTCTCTCTCTCTCTCTCTCTCTCTCTCTCTCTCTCTCTCTCTCTCTCTCTCTCTCTCTCTCTCTCTCTCTCTCTCTCTCTCTCTCAGCATCGCAATTTCTGCATATCCTTGGGCGCGCACCCTCTGTATGCTGCTC
>NW_028234442.1:1270556-1278056 GCF_977035675.1 Penaeus japonicus
TGATAATAAGACAGGTAATGTACGACGAATAACCATAATTTAATGATAAAAAATGAAATATCGTATGATTAAAACCGAAGAAATAAAACACTGATATGACGAGGATGATGATGACAATGATGATGATGATGATGATGATAATGATAATGGTAATGGTAATGATAAAGATAATTATAATCATGATTATAATGATGATGATGATGATGATGATGATAATGATTTACATTATCATGTAAATGATAATGATTCTGATCATAATTAGGATCACGATAATGATGCCAATAAGGATAGTTATGATGATAATGATAATGATTCTAATTGTAATCCTAATTATGATCATGATAATGACAACATAAGGTTAGTTATAATAAAAATGACAATGCAATAGTCATGCTGTTAGTAATGTGATGTTTCTGTGATAAAGATAATCATATCATGAGAATCATATAGACACAGATGACAAAGCCGACATGATCACAGTAATAACAACAACCATTTTAAAATCCTTCTTAAATATGCATAAATCACAAGTATGACATATCAGCTGTCACGCCTCATACTATAACAAGATATCAGAAGGGGAATTTTAGTCGAAAGTATTAAATAAGCACTGCAAAATCCCTTCTCAAATCCCAGTGCAGTAAAGCTAGAGGCTGGTTTTACATATTCATAACACAAACCTTTGATGTTCCGTAGACGTTCTTGTTCTTTGTCCTGCACTCTTTCTCTTTTTCTTTTTTTTCTCTTGCACTTCCCTGTTTCTCTTTTATTTTATTTTATTTTTTTTATTATTATTTTTTTTTCCCCTCTTTCTATTAGTCTTCCTTTTTCTGCTTCTTCTGTTTCGTCTCTCTCTTTCTTTCTCTCTTTCTGTCTCTCTCTTTTTCTTTCTCTCTTTCTCTCTCTCTCTCTCTCTCTCTCTCTTTCATGCCTACCCAATCGTTTATCTGTCTGTCTATCTATTTATTCTCTATCTATCTGTCTGTCATTCTCTATATTTATCTACGTATGTATGTATGCATATATGTATCTGTCTGTACATCTATCTATCCATCTATGCCAATCAGTCAGTCAAATAATCCGTTACTTTAACTGTCTTAACTTTCTGCCTGACGTCATGCACACAAACCTACAAACATCCTCCACAGGCATCGCTTTGCACTGGTTTCCGTTTGGATTCATCTCGCCCTCCTCATCCTTTCTCCCTCCAGCCTCCTACGGCCAACATCTTAGCGTTAAAAAATCTAAGCGTTACAACCATATGCTTAAAGAAATCGTTGGTTCGAATGTCATTTCCTACCGAATATTGTTAAGCTACAAGTAATTGCAATTGCGATCTAGATAATCTACAAGTGATTGTAATTGAGGTCTCTGTAAGCTTGAAATAATTGTAATTGTCATCGTAGTAATGTTACTTGAGTGTGCATAGGCTGAGTTTAAAACACGCGCCGACCGATTGGGTTCATGGATACCAACCCTACCGATGTGATTTAAGCAGTCTGGGCAACCTAAACTGTTTTGTTGGCTGCACTATTTTGCGATAGTTTAAGCTTTCTAAGTTATGGCGGACTCATTCTTTGGTAAAGATTTTTTTGTGCTTAAATGGACGTACCCCACAGTTTATTTAAGCATGCGGCCATTATACTAAGTTTCTTGTGACTGAATCCCTAAAGAAGTCACGTCCCGACGGCGCCCTCACCCCCCCCCCCACACAAAAAAAAAAAAAAAAAAAAAAAAAAAAAAAAAAAAAAAAAACTCAGTTATGCCGAAGAAGCTCACTCACTCCGACAGTCAGTCAGTCAATCAGTTATCCCTTTAGTCAACAGTTAGTTAATCACATATTCATTCATCCACACAGACACACACACACACTCTCTCTCTCTCACACACTCACACACACACACACAAACACACACACACACACACTCACATAAACACACACACACACAAACTCACTCATCTATTCACACACACGTATGGACGGACTCATTCGCACACTCGTTCCACTTAAACGGACTCTGAATGTGGAATGAGTCTCTACTCTTTAATGACACAGGTTACAGCGCCTCCACCTCCACTAGTCTTAATATAGCTCTACTTCGCTTTTTTCATATATATGATATATTCATTCATTTCTTTATCAAAGGTATATAATTAATGATAGAAAATACTCCACGTCTATAATTGTGTAGTTTGTTTTCAGATATAATTCTTACATAGAGAGAGAGAGAGAGAGAGAGAGAGAGAGAGAGAGAGAGAGAGAGAGAGATTAAGAGTGAGAGAGAAAGAGAGAAAGACAGAGAGAGAGAGAAATTGAGAGTGAGAGAAAGAAAGAAAGAGAGAGAGAGAGGGAGAGGGAATGAGTGAAAGACAGAGAGAGAGAGAGAGAGAGAGAGAGAGAGAGAGAGAGAGAGAGAGAGAGAAAGAGAGAGAGAGAGAAAGAAAGAGAGAAATTGAGAGAGAGAGAGAGAAAGAGATTGAGAGTGAGAGAAAGAGAGAGAAAGATTGAGAGTGAGAAAAAGAGAGAGATAGATAGATAGAGAGTGATAGAAAGAGAGAGATTGAGAGAGAGAGAGAGAGAATGAATCGTGAAATATAAAGATTGATCAACCGACAGAAACCAATGCGTAAATAGAGATACAGTCCAAGGTCCAAGATCACTTTATTCCACCTTAAGTGCAGTCTGCAACCTTCCTGCGATTCCGTGATTTCTCTCCTATTTATGGCAAACGAAACCACTTTGAGACATCCATTTACCAAGATCTAGATGAGAAAGTGCTAGTGAAAGTAAACATAAACAATCTCGATAGACTTTTATTATGAAACCTTAACGTAAACTAGATATGCAGTGATGTTGCGTCTACCCTAAATATAAGGGTAATGGAAGCTAGCAGTTCATTGACTAATTAGGATTGCTCTTGAATTGCTTTGCTATTACCCAATTGACGTTCAAACATCCTCTTGATATGTGATGGAATGATGCACTGCCACATTGATATCCTATTGATATGTAAAAGTAATGAAAATTAACAGCTGACATTATATTGTCGACACGATTAATCAGCGTTATGTTTTTCTTTCTTTCTTTTCTGAACTTAAATTGCTTGAAGGAGCAAGTGGTAAAAATACAATGAAAAGAAAGAAAGGGAATTATAGCACGTGGTCTCAATACAGAAATATTTGAATGTGTTATTTGCATGATCGACAAAATTTACATTTATAAACTATTTTTTGTTGAATCCTTTATTCTCACGGAAAGGATTACAATCTTTTGATAAACCTAACACGCAGCTTGCACAGCTAATGTTTATGAATGGTATATCATGACAAAGGAAAAGTTTCTCCTTTAAGTTTTATGTTTGCCTCTAGATCCTTTTTATCATAAATATATTGTAGATCACTATTAAAAGAAACACATTGCAAGCTCAATTAATGATAATCAATTGAATATCATAACAACGGAAGGCAAAATGCTAGTTGAATTGACCTTAGATGTTTTCTTATTGCCATTTCGATCTTGTAATCCTAATCATATTATAACAGACAAGATTACATTTTTTTTTTTCTCTTTGTCCATCCACCCTGTTATTCAAATTACATCATACATAATAATGTCACTATCTCTAACGACTCTGACATATTAAAAGCACTATTCTCGATTGCCAATGAAAATTCCTAACAACAACAACAACAATATATATATATATATATATCTTAAAACAGCCGGTAAAAATGTCGATTTCTTGAGCACATAAGTCACTTTCCATGAATGTATCTATGAGAATGATTCGCCCGTTAATTACTTATGAATATGAAACGCTTGCTAATTACTCCTGCCACTCAAACGTCCAGTTACTTAGAGGACGAAACTCTTGACCAATAGCTATGAATATAATTAATATCTCTTTGTTGATTACCGTGGTACCTGTCACACGAAGACAAAGGGAAATTAAAGTGATGTAAAGTAAAGGAAAAGAGAAGAGAAAAGGTAGAGGATGGAAATCAATAGAAAAAAAGAGAAGGAAATATAGAATATTTGGTTTCTGTGTACAGTTTGGTTTCTGTAAAGGAATTAACGTGGGAAATCTATGGCGAATTGACGCTTAATGTGACATGAAGCAAAATCTCAATATAGTAATGTTAGGTAAACGGATATCGATCTATCTTTCTCTCTCTCTCACTCTCTCTCTCTCTCTATATATATATACATATATATACATATATATACATATGTATATATGTGTGTGTTTGTGTGTGTGTATGTGTTTGTGTGTGTGTGTGTGTATGTGTGTGTTTGCTTGTTTTTATTCTTGATTTTTCTCCGTATCTCTGCATCCGGCAATCTTTTAATCCGTGACCGGAAATCGAGAAACTTGCCACGCTGCGAGCAACCGCATTAGACTGTCAGTCAAAGAGCAAGTAGTTTTCTAATCCACATCCGGGCATCTGTCCCAAGGGAAGCACACGTCAATAAGGCCAAATGAGAGAGAGAGAGAGGGGGGGGGGGATACCTTGACTTGTAAAAGTTTATTGAGACAAGTGGTTTCTTATATCTCAACAGGTTATCCTCACCTATATCTTTGTCCCTCTTTGAACTTACATATTTATTATAAAGACTGAGAAAGAGAGAGAGAGAGAGAGAAACAAGGACAAACAAACAAACAATCAAACACACACACACACACCCCGAAGCCCAAGAGAAGGCAGGCAGAGAAAGCCAAAGCAAGCGAAGAGACAGAAAGCATAATTCACTTCTGCCTCCAGGGAATGAATGCATCCAGTTTGGGCAAAACATCTGGCCGGATAGCATAAACTCGGCGTCAAAGACCATTCGCTTATCCATCCATAATTCACGAATCCAACTCCTGATCCAACCAGCCAGACCCGACTCCAGGTCCTCTTGTGTTTACACGATGGAATGTCAAACAGTTCAGACAGGCTACATGCGGCCAGGCGGCTGTGGAGTCATGTCATTGGAAACTCAGCTGAGCGTATTTGCAGTCTGGAAACCTTATCAGTTATTTTTTTTGTTTTGTTTTGTTTTGTTTTCTTTTTAGTATCATTTTTTTGAGGTGGCTTTTGTTTGGTTCTGTTTTGTTTTGTTATTGTCTATATTTATTTTGTTGTTGGGTTTGTTCCTAAGTCTGCCTGTGTATCTAATTTCATCTCTCTCTCTCTCTCATTCACTCGTTCTCCATATATATATACTTTTCCTTGACCCCCCCCCCTCCTCTGGCACTCCATAAACACATTGTGCCCTGTGTCCCCTCTCTGCCCCAATGACCTGTCTGCTGGAAAGTTTAAAATTGGCAATTCAATAGTTGTGTATTTCTAGAGATTTTCATCAGACAATTCCTACATAACACCAATGATCCATTTTGACCTAATTGAACATATATACATGCAAGAGTATATCTACTGTATAAGGTAGAGTGAAAAACAATTCATGACAAAACCTACTTTAGCAGAATCTAAATACAGTCACTGTATATGCCCGTCACACACTGACCGGAAGCAATGCATGCAATGGTACTAAATCTTCCAGTCTTTCTACCGGGATAGAGACATTTCTATTCTTTGTATTGGTACGATGAGGGGATTAGATAACCTGGGATCAATGACTCTATAGCGTAAAATTAGAGCCAAATCCAGACTTCACTCCACCATCCCCATGAAGGACAAATCCCTTGGTCTTATATTCATGTATAAAACTTTATGATTGTGGCATGAGACACTCCCATGTTATCTGTCTAGGATGAACTTGAAATAACAACAAAGAAATATTTTTTTGTGTAAATCATTGCACAGATGTGGGCTTGTTTTGTATAGCCTCACGACATTAATAAAAAAAAGGTTAATGAACTTCTTTCCCTCAAAGAAGAGCGAAAACCAAAGATAAAAGTGAGTGAAATCTGAATCCACAACCAAAATGATGTTTATAGAAGATGTCCTTTCTGTTTGTCAGTAACAAAGTGAATTATTCCCGAGATATCAACCTCCCGACGGCTTAAGAATAAAAGAGAAAGGAAACAATAATAAAAACGTGAATAAAATCTGAATTTTCGTCTTTAATGGCGTTTACATAAAACGTCCTTTAAACTCATCAATAACCAAGTAAATTAGGATTGCACTTACTGGATAATCCCGCTCCGTAATGCGAATCGTATGTTCTCGCTTATCATGACAACCTGGTATAACGCTGTATCACTGTTTACCATCTTGCCCAAAGCTTCCATTATGGTGTATGTTAATACCCAAAAGCAACCGGCTCCTGTGGCGTGGGTGCCTGCAGAGAGTAGGGGCTTACGTGCACTCGGCTCCTGTGCCTGGGTCGTTTAGGTGGCTTGCTGAGGTATAATTATTGCACTATGTACTTGTAAGTCGCAGCATTGGTGATAGCCGCGGTTAAATGATAGTCATCCGCGGGAGTTCGGATGGAACGACTGTTTCCGAGGTGGATTTGCGGTTAAATACGACTGGGGTTGTTGCCCTGTGTTTTAGGGTAATTTAACTGATATACATCTACGGGTAATGTATATGTAATACTGATAAGATGATAAAGGGGATGATAACGATGATGATGACATAATTATCGCTAATGACACTTATTATGATGGAAGACATATTATGAAAGTGAAAAAGAAAACATGGATCCATACAAAAAAAAAAAAAAAAACATTTTCAGTGGTTAACCCCCCCTCAAAAAAAAAAAAGCCGACGCTTGTTTAAAAGACCGACATAGTGTACACTGAGCCGGCGTTGTTTAATGAGAGTGATCGCTTAAGCGTTAGTTTGATGTGAGAATTTTGGTTCTTTTACCGTGTAAGTCATGGTGGTCGTATGTTGTTAGCCAGGGTGTTATTCCTTGTTACTTAGGGTGTTAGAACGTTGTTAGTTAGGTACGATGTTAGTCTGTTAATAGCTATTGCGTTAATCTTTTGTTAAGCTTTTTCATTGGTGTGTCGGTCTGTCGTTAGCGGGGCTGTTAGTCTGTTCATAGTAAAGCAGTTTTTGTCATTGTTATTCTGTTGTTTCTTAGATTGATTGGTCTGTCTGTTGAAGTAGATGTTTGTGGAATCCAGAAGTCATTTTGGATATCATTCTAGCGCATTCTTGATGTGTGTATTTACTATTCCATTACTGCTACAGAGTGCCAGTCTGAGGAATATATTCATGTATTCCCATTATAGTCTTAAACTTGTTGAAGTGACATTTGGAAACTATGTAGCATTTACGTTGATATTCATTTTATTTATTTTTTATTTTACTTTTTTTTATGTTCCTTGTCTAAGTTCGATATTTACCTCTCTCTCTCTCTCTCTCTCTCTCTCTCTCTCTCTCTCTCTCTCTCTCTCTCTCTCTCTCTCTCTCTCTCTCTCTCTCTCTCTTGCCAATCCAGTCGTTCATTTTTCTGTTTACCTTTTTATCTATCTATTTATCTATCTATCTATTTTACTATCTATCTATCTGTCATTCTATATTTTTGTCTACGTATGTATG
>NW_028234442.1:1283056-1285556 GCF_977035675.1 Penaeus japonicus
GTCTGTGTGTGTGTGTATGTGCGTGTGAATGCACAGGTATACATCAGCTTTATCAATTTCATTAATTAATCTACCTACATCCCAGTTCATTTGCATATCCATTTACCTTTAAAATAGATCACATCGTAAATGAAAAAAAGAAAAAAAAAACACGAGTGCAAAGGTATTTCATATTTTTGTGATGTCAGTGTTGATATCATTATCAGCGACGAAAATATGAGCATAAAATCTGTCGCTGGTGATTATTCGGCTGTTCATAATGACGTTGATATTTGGAAAGAGATTATGCTGATGCTTCGAGTGACTTTACTTGGCTTTGCTGAAAATACAAACACACAATCATGCCGTTTGTTTGTGTGTGAATATATGTATAAATTATATATATATATATATATATATATATATATATATATATAAATATATATATAATATATATATATATATATATATATATATATATATATATATATATATATGTATATATATATATATATATATATATATATATATATATATTATATATATATATATATATATTATATATATATATATATATATATATACTATATATATATATATATATATATATATATATACATATATACATATGTATATATATAATTATATTATATATATATATATATATATATATATATATATATATATATATATATATATACATATATATACATATATACATATGTATATTATACATACATAATATATATATATATATATATATATATATATATAAAGATATATACATGATATAATATATATATATATATATATAATATATATATATATATATATATATATATATATATATATATAAGGGAGAAGACGGTGGGAAAGAGAGAGACAGAGGGGAAGAGTGGGGGGAAGAGGTAAGGGGAGATAGGGGGGGGGAGGTAGAGAGAGGCAAGGGAAAGGGAATCGTAAATTGGGGAGGAAGTTGGATTAGCAACTACTATGGGAGGATAAGGGGGAGATATTGACAAATGTGAGAGGAAGGGGAAGAAGGAAGGGGAGAAAGGAGTAAGGATAAGAGGGGAAGGGTGAGGTAAGGGGTAAGTGATAGTGTTAGAATAGGAGCCGTGTTGAGGTAGGATCAAAATGAAGAGGGGATGGGGAGGGGGCATAGTAGAGGTGAGGGGAGAGAGGGAGGGAGGGGAAAGAGGGAGAGAGGGGAAGGGGAGGGGGGCATAGAAGAGGTGAGGGGAGAGAGGGAGGGAGGGGAAAGAGGGAGAGAGGGGAAGGGGAGGGGAGCATAGAAGAGGTGAGGGGAGAGAGGGAGGGAGGGGAAAGAGGGAGAGAGGGGAAGGGGAGGGGGGCATAGTAGGGGTGAGGGGAGAGAGGGAGGGAGGGGAAAGAGGGAGAGAGGGGAAGGGGAGGGGGGCATAGAAGAGGTGAGGGGAGAGAGGGAGGGAGGGGAGAGAAGGAGGGAGGGGAAGGGGAGGGGGGCATAGAAGAGGTGAGGGGAGAGAGGGAGAGAGGGGAAGGGGAGGGGGGCATAGAAGAGGTGAGGGGAGACAGGGAGGGAGGGGAAAGAGGGAGAGAGGGGAAGGGGAGGGGGCATAGTAGAGGTGAGGGGAGAGAGGGAGGGAGGGGAAGGGGTGAGGCGAGAGAGGGAGGGAGGGGAAAGAGGGAGAGAGGGGAAGGGGAGGGGAGCATAGAAGAGGTGAGGAGAGAGGGAGGGAGGGGAAAGAGGGAGAGAGGGGAAGGGGAGGGGGGCATAGTAGGGGTGAGGGGAGAGAGGGAGAGAGGGGAAGGGGAGGGGAGCATAGAAGAGGTGAGGGGAGACAGGGAGGGAGGGGAAAGAGGGAGAGAGGGGAAGGGGAGAGGGGCATAGTAGGGGTGAGGGGATATAGGGAGGGAGGGGAAAGAGGGAGAGAGGGGAAGGGGAGAGGGGCATAGTAGGGGTGAGGGGAGAGAGGGAGGAAGGGGAAAGAGGGAGAGAGGGGAAGGGGGGAGGGGGGGGGCATAGAAGAGGTGAGGGGAGAGAGGGAGGGAGGGGAAAGAGGGAGAGAGGGGAAGGGGAGAGGGCATAGTAGGGGTGAGGGGAGAGAGGGAGGGAGGGAAAGAGGGAGAGAGGGGAAGGGGAGAGGGCATAGTAGGGGTGAGGGGAGAGAGGGAGGGAGGGAAAGAGGGAGAGAGGGGAAAGGGAAACTGGGATGCCTGAGCGTGTACCTTCTCTCACAGGAATGCAGGCGGATGGAGGATAACCTTGAGAGATTCAGGCATTCCTTCACTCGTGTGCATGACTCCGGTGGCGCGGGGAGGGAAGTGCGGGGACATTTGTAGGTAAGTTGAACACAAAAGGTTGGAGGGTAGGTTCGGGGTCAGACAGTGGGAGGCGGAGGTGGCTGATGGTGGGAAGGCGCAGTGGTCGTGGGGGGGGGCGGGCGCGGATCGCAGTGGGGGTGGTTGGGGGTGTTGCGTGTTATGTGCAGTTCCCGGGTTGGCACGTGTTTCGCTGGCCTTGGGTGTCAGGGGTGGG
>NW_028234442.1:1293056-1295556 GCF_977035675.1 Penaeus japonicus
TGGGAGGGAAGGAGGGAAGGAGGGAGGGAGGGAGGGAAGGAGAGGAGGGAAGGAGGGAAGGAGGGAGGGAGGGAGGGAAGGAGGGAGGATGGGAGGGAAGGAAGGAAGGAAGGAGGGAGGGAGGGAAGGAGGGTGGGAGGGGAGGAATGAGGGAGGGAGGGAGGGAAGGAGGGAGGGAGGGAAGGAGGGAGGGAGGGAAGGAGGGAGGGAGGGAAGGAGGGAGGGAGGAGGGGAGGGGGGGGGGGAGGGGGGAGGGGAGGGAGGGCAGACGGAGGGGAGGAATGAGGGAGGGAGGGAGAGGGAGGGAAGGAGGGAAGGAAGGAGGGAGGGAGGGGAAGGTCGGGTGGGAAGGAGGGAGGGAGGGGATGGGAGGGGAACGAGGCATGGGAGGGAAGGGAGGGAGGGAGGGAAGGAGTGGGAGGGAGGGAAGGAAGGAGGGGAGGCTGGGAGGGCGAGGAAGGAGGCTAAGGTGACGAGGGAGGGAAGGAGGGTGCGAAAGGGGGAGGGAGGGAGGGAAGGAGGGAGGGGAGGGAGGGCAGGGAAGGAGGACGGGAGTAGGAGGGAGCGGAGGAGGATGGAGAATGTAAGGAGGGAGGGAAAGGAGCGGAGGGAGGGGGGGAGGGAAGGAGGAGGGAGGGAGGGAAGGAGGGAGGGAGGGAGCGGAAGAGGAAAGGATGCGAAGGAGGGAGGGAGGGAGGGAAGGTAGGGAGCGATGGGAGGGAAGGAAGGAAGGAAGGAGGGAGGGAGGGGAAGGGAGCGGTGGTGGGAGGGGAGGAATGAGGGAGGGAGGGAGGGAAGGAGGGAGGGAGGGAGGGACGGGAGGGAGGGAAGGAGGGAGGGAGGGAGGGAGGGGAGGAATGAGGGAGGGAGGGAGGGAGGGAGGGAGGGGAGGAATGAGGGAGGGAGGGAGGGAGGGAAGGAGGGAAGGAAGGAGGGAGGGAGGGAAGGAGGGAGGGAGGAGAAGGAGGAATAGGAAGAGGACGGGGACGAGGAGAAGGAAGAGGAGGAAGAAAAAGAAGAAGGAGATATAGTTTAGGAGGAAAATGAATACGTTAAGGAGAAGAAATCGAATAAAAAAAGGAGAGAAGAAGAAGAAAAAGAAAATGAAAAAGAAGAAGAAGGAAGAGGAAGAGGAAGTCCTCCGCCATGTCTTGTCATGAGGAGTTTTCCAGCACAAATGGATCGGAGGTTGACGGATACTTTGGTTCCAAGAAATTAGAATAAAATGACTATTGTAATTGTTCATGTCATCATCATCATTGTTATTATCGTCATTATCATTATTACTATTATGATTATTCTTATCAACATTGTTATCCTTAGTGTGATTAACATTATCATCTTTATTGTCATTACCATTGTGTTGTTGTAACTGTCATTGTTATCAGTATTGTTATCATGATTATTGACGAGGAAAATTGCTTGTTCTTATCATATACAATCCATTTATCTATCACACACACACACACACACACACACACACACACACACACACACACATATTATATATATATATAAATTTATATATATATATATTTATTATATACTTATACCATATGTTCTTATATTATATATTGATATATTATATATATATATATATATATAACTATATACTATATATATATTACTCGATCGTGTGTATGTGTGTGTGTGTGCTGTGTTTGGTGTGTGTGTGTACTGTGTGTGTGTGTGTGTGTGTGTGAGTGTATATGTATATGTATATGTAAATATATGTATATATATTAATATATTATAAATGCGCCATATATATATATACATGTATATATATATATATATATATTATATATAGAATATTATATATATATCGTTATATATATATATAAATATATATATATATATATTTTAGATTATATATATATTATATATTATATTAATTAAATATTTATATATATAAATATTATATATAATATATTTTATATATCGATATATATATAACGTATATATGTACTATATATGCGTTTCATCATAAACAGATGTACTCATTATGCTTATATCAATTAAATCATTACTGCAAAATCCATGACACACGCTTCATGAAAATAAAATCATCCATCAACAGCCGCTTCTGCAATGAGATCGCCCCAATCGTCATCGGTCAATGGACCTTCACTAAAAGTCCTGCAACGTCCATCTCCGCTGGGAAAGGCCATGTAATTAAATATCGTTCATTGATAATTACCCGGACGGAAAAGAGTTGATAGAAAATAAATGTGATTATAGATAAAATTAAAGTTGCTATTATAAAAAAAAAAAAAAAAAAAAAAAACTACCGAATTATTAGAGCGCGTGGGTCGTCCATAAACCAGTTCATAACATTCTTTGGTGTTGATTTGGAACGGTGTTTGAATTTACGAGCGCTACTTATATTAGAAAATGGGTCACTGGTAGTGGAAATACGTTTTTTTTTTTTTTCGTTTTTTTTTCATAACAAATTTGTGCACTTTGAAAATGTCTTTTTCTTTTATCCATCTCTCTCTCT
>NW_028234442.1:1315556-1320556 GCF_977035675.1 Penaeus japonicus
CTGATAGATAAATCTGATGAAAAGTAGATATTTTGCAGATTTTTACTGGCATTAGGCAGAAAGTTTATAGATAAATGTGTAAGGTTATTTGTTCAATATGAACAAAAAATTAAGTTAGACAGGAAGTTTAATCAATTCATGACTGCCAAAGATAGGTGAATGTATGTTATTGATAAAAACGAAAAGAGTGAAAGTAATGATTCTGTTAATGATACCTGAATGAATCATAAATGTAAAATGGAAAATATAGGAAAAAAAAGATAAATAAAAGCATAGCCGAATAAATTTTAAAATTTAATGGCCGATACCATTGTCAGAAAAAAAACACAATAAATCACACATATAAAAGAATGGTCAAAGGGAGATAAATCATAACAAAAGCAACCAAACAAAGACTAAAATTAAAATGATGAACCTCGTTATAAATGATGACGCAACATCCCTTCATCACAGAGGATTACGCCCGGAAATGGTAACACTGGATCATCTTCCTAATCACTTATCCGAGAGAGGTTTGTTAATATCGCGAAACAAAATCTAATTAATTGATTTCGATCCGCAATCCTTTATTGATATCATTAAAATGAACCTTATAACCGTTCGACATTATAGCAAGTTTATAATGAGACCTAAACAAAATGATATGATCTACTCGTATCTAATCGTATTGATATCGAATGTCCGGTCTTGTTTACGCGTTTTGGGAATCGTTCTTATTATAGTATTTACGTCCTCCGGACTGTGGCCATAAGCCCCCCCCCCTCCCCAAATAAAAACTTCATTACAAAATAACTCAACAGACCCCCCCCCTACACTCCCCTCCCCCTCTCTCTCCCCCAAGCTACAGAAACCCCATTCTTTCCACCCCTACCCCTCTCCCCCCATAACCCCCCCACCGCAAAAAAAAAAAAAAAAAAAAAAAAAAAAAAAAAAAAAACACGTAAAATCCAGAAATTAAAAGAGATATGTGAACACGGTGGGTGGCTCTCAAAATAGGATGGACTTGAGGATGTCTGCGTGACTGACTCGAGAGGGATCTTGAAGGCCACTCCTTCTCCGCGCTTTTCTTTCATCGCTGAATACCCTCACTTCATTCCGGGGTTGGGCGAGGAGGGAGGGTGGAGAGGGAGGGAGGGGGAGATGGAAGGCGGGAGGGAGGAAGGGGGAGACGGAAGATGGGAGGGAGGGAGGGAAGGAGGGAGGGAGGGAGAGAGGGAAGGAGAGATAGAGGATGGGAAGGAGGGAGGGAGAGAGGGAAGGAGGGAGGGAGGGGGAGACGGAAGATGGGAGGTAGGTAGGGAAGGAAGGAGGATTGGAAGGATGGAGAGAGAGAGAGGGAGGGAGGGAGAGAGAGAGAGAGAGAGAGAGAGAGAGAGAGAGAGAGAGAGAGAGAGGGAGGGAGGGGGAGATGGAAGATTGGAGGGAGGGAGGGAGGGAGGAAGGACGGAAAGAACAGAGGGAAGGAGGTAGGGAGGGAAGGGGGAAGGAGGGAGGGATAGGAAGAGGAAGGATGGGATGGAGTAAAGGGAGACGGTTGTGGGGGGGAGGGAGGATGGGGCGGAGGGATGGAAGAAATGTAGGGGGAAGGAAGGAGGAAGGATGGGAAGGATGGAAGGAAGTAGGAGGGAGGGAAGATGGAATAAGAGAGGGAAGAAAGAAAGAGAGAGAGAAAGAGAAAGACAGATTGAGGCGAGAAAAGAGAATGTAGAATAAGGAGGATAGAATAAAGACATGAACACACAAAAAAAAAACAAAAAAAAACGAACAAAACCCAAGTAAGCAACGAAAGAAAAAAAAAGAACCAAAAAAATTATCTTTACATGAGAATACCGCCGCATCCATATACCCTCTCCTCCCCCTTCTCCCCCTTCTTCCCCCCTCCCCCCCCTCCATATCCTTCCTCTTCTCTTCTTTACCCTAGTAGATAACACTCCCCCCACCCCCCCACCCCCCTCCTCGTGTCCCCTCGAGCGCCGAGAACAGCGCCCGTGAGGTGAGACGGCGGCTCGAGCCAAATGGAAAATGCAGGACACAAGTTTTTTTAAGGCAGCGTAGAGACAACGCTGCATTAGTATTCCGTTGCAATTTTCACACGTGAGGAAACTAAAGGAGGAGAGAGAAGGGGGTAGGGGACTAAAGGAGGGAAGAGGAAGGGGGAAAGGGCGAAAGAAGGGAAGAGGAGGGGATAAGAGAAGGGGGAAGAGAACTAAAGGGAGAGAGAGAAGGAGGAAGAAAACTAAAGGAGAGAAGAGAAGGGAAAGAAGACTAAAAGAGGAAAGATAATGGAGAAGGGATTAAAGGGAGAAAGGAGGGGAAAGGGAAGGAACCGAAGAAATGAGGGATAAAAAGAAGAAGAAGGCGGATGATAAACTCGGAGGAAAAAATGTTTGGGTGCTTGATGGAGGATTGTTATTGTCGGAAGTTTGTGGATTCTTGAAAGATCGTGAAGAGAGAGGGACAGAGAGAGAGAGGGAGGGAGGGAGGGAGGGAGGGAGGGAGGGAGGGAGAGAGAGAGAGGGAGGGAGGGAGAGAGAGAGAGAGGGAGGGAGGGAGAGAGAGAGGGAGAGAGAGAGAGAGAGAGAGAGAGAGAGAGAGGGAGAGAGAGAGAGAGAGAGAGAGAGAGAGAGAGAGAGAGAGAGAGAGAGAGAGAGAGGGGGGGGGAGGGGGGGAGGGAAGTCAGAGACAGAGAAGGAGAGAAAGACAGAGAGACAGAGAAAGAGGGAGAGAAAGACAGAGAGACAGAGACAGAGGGAGAGACAGACAGAGAGAGGAAACAGGTCGGGAAATAAAGGAAAGAAAGAGAGGAAGTGAGGAAGGGTAGAAGAGAGAGGGGCGGAGGTTCTAACAAAGAAAACACAACACAGAGAGCCGGGGATAGAACAAACAATAACAAACGAAAGAACAGGAGGGACAAAGAGAGCGATGATTCGGCACAAAACTCGAGGCAATGATTCTGAATATATCACCACAGTTCAAGTGCAAATGCTTTTTCAATATCTCCTTTCTTCTTCCATCTCTTTCTCCTTTATCTTCTTCTCTTGCTTCTTACTCTTCTTTTTCTTTTATCTTCTTCCTCAGTCTCTTTCTTCTTCTTCTTGATCCTCATTCTAGTCTTCTCCTTCCTTTTGCTTCTTCTTTTTCCTCCTTCTCCTCTTCCTCGAAATTTTAGTTTTCTTTTTCTTCCATTTTTTTTCTTCTTCTTCTTCTTCTATCTTATGAAAGAGGCAATGATTTGATGTCTAAGTGGACAAAAAATATATATTCTCTTATTCTATATTATTTCTTATTCATTCATCATCTATCTATCATTAATTTTTAGTTATTATACCATTCACCATTTCATCAATTCCTTACTTTATCAATCATCAACGGTATAGTGCGCTGTAGAATGTTTTGAATAATAAATGAGGCAATGTGTGTTGAAGGGAATGTACTAATATTCATGCAATCAACAAAGTCAACATAGACCTAGAAAGAGACTCTCAGAGGGCGTTGGGTTTGATTTACATTCATCAACAATCTACTTCAGTAATTTTCTTAAGTCTGCCCCCCAAAATCCTCTAAAACGACGAGCAAGGTGCGTTACATTTGGCATGATAGTCACTCTCTTTGTGTGAATTACCCTCAGGCTAGTATCACTCTCAAAATCTATTCAAAAGGTTCCTTGGACGTAGTCAATCCATACGTGAACTTTCATTACATCGCGTTAGTAACGTTTTTTTTTTTTTTTTCGTTTCTCTCTCTCTCTCTCTCTCTCTCTCTCTCTCTCTCTCTTTCTCTCTCTCTCTATCGTGCTCAGAAGGATATTGCACAAAATAATGATTACCAATCAATACAGCGGGTCGTTTATCTAACCTCTGTCCGGCGGAGGTAAGAATATCTAGTGTGCAATCATTGCCATTAGAAATTTATAATTCCGATGAGGGATAGCGTAATCAGTTAGGATAATTTCGAAAGAGGGAATGTGACAACTAGAATTCAAACACATAATTAAGAATCCCTCTGGAAGCAAAGAAAAGAGAATAAAGATCATGCATCAACCCAAAACAACAGAGAGAATATAACGAAGCACATTCACGCAGGAGCAATAAAACATTTAGACATGCACATACCCTCACAAAGAAGCCAAAAAAATCTGCGGACGCGAGATATGCACACAGAGCTGAGGGTAACGCGGAAAAGTGTGGCAACAAGAGAGGATAAAAAGGGTAAAACCACAGAAACTTATAAGAATCGGACAATTTTAAAAGCTGTGGTTAAACCTAAAGGATACGAACTCTTAGCTCTGAATGAAAGATGCAAAAAAGCACAGAAGGGATAATCATTTTCTTGGCAATTTTCCCTTTGATTTTCACTACTCCTCTGATATCTCTTACTCTTTCTTTCTCCTTTATATCTCTGGCAATGTCTGTCTGTCTGTCTAATGGATAGAAAGGTAGATAGATAATCAAAGTGATAAACAGTTAAACAATTAGATAGACTGATATGCAAATGGCACTAATATACAGATGAACTAATGAACAGAAGGTACGATATATACAACAGAGATACAGTCGTCCATATATATATATCCCTCTCTCTCCATATATATCTCCCTCCCTCTCCATATATATCTCCCTCCCTCTCCATATATATCTCCCTCCCTCTCCATATATATATCTCCCTCCCTCTCAATATATATCCCCCTCCCTCTCCATATATATATCTCCCTCCCTCTCAATATATATATATCTCCCTCCCTCTCAATATATATATATCTCCCTCCCTCTCCATATATACCTCCCTCCCTCTCTCTATATATACACCTCCCTCTCTCTCCATATATATTTCCCTTCCTCTTCATATATACCTCCCTCCCTCTCCATATATATCTCCCTCCCTCTCCATATATATATCTCCCTCCCTCTCCATATATATATCTCCCTCCCTCTCCATATATATCTCCCTCCCTCTCCATATATACCTCCCTCCCTTTCCATATACACCTCCCTCCCTCTCCA
>NW_028234442.1:1335556-1338056 GCF_977035675.1 Penaeus japonicus
CAACTCGAGAGAAAGGCTAAGGATATCTGTGATATCTGACAGGAACAAGTGTGTGCCAGTGGTTATATCTCCTTTGACTTGGCTCGTGTCCAAACGGAGGTGAAGTATGTTATTTTCTACAACGAGTTTTGCTCTGGGGTGAAGCGCTCCTTTCGCAGGCGCTCGAACCCTTTCGAAGCAGTGTTCTCCGGATCTGCTTCGGTTCTCTCGAGGGAGCGGGTGACCCACACACGGTGCACGTTTTTTTTTTTTTTTTTTTTTTTTTTTCCTAGATGTATGTATGCAATAAAAAAAAAATCGTCCATAAACATATGGATACATGAACTGATTGACGAATAAATATTTAGATAGATAGACATATGGATATATAGATTGAAAGATTTACATACATTCAGAAGAAATTAGAGAGGTAGATATTTACAGTAGATTTTCCGTGTTATCAAATGAAATGTATATTGTCGAATTCTCTTCTAATAAAACTCAAAGCTGGAAGAGAAAGATTAGGTGAAAGAAAAGCACAGAAAAGTAGAAACGACGTCATAGGCGAAAAAGGTCAACTCATTTGTTTATAATTGCTTTTAAGCTATATAAACGATGGTCATTAATCGGCTGATCGGGAACAACATTATTTCCAAAAACTCCATTAGCGAGTTAATGAAGGTAGAGCATTTATGCACTTGACCCCGAGGACTTTGCGAGCACTTAAATCAAGAAACTCAGTTTGATACTTATAATCGGCTTTGCTCTTATGTGTGAATATAATTGCATTGTATTCGGTGATACACACACACACACACACACACACACACACACACACACACACACACACACACACACACGCACATATATATATATATATATATATATATATATATATATATATATATATATATATATACATATATATATATATATATACATATATATATACATACATACATATATATATATATATATATATATATATATATACATATATATATATATATACACACAAACAAACACACACACACAAACACACACACACAAACACACACACACACATACACACACACACACACACACACAAACACACACACACACATTCGGAGAGAGAAAGGTAGATAGAGACATGGGTGGGGAGGGAGGCTCTCCATATGTGCGCGTGTTTCCTATTTCAGAAAGTCCTTGTCCCGCAAAGGGTCACTGGAGGTCAATAAAGGTACGGTTCTACGGACTCCTTGACCAAAGGATTTTTTTTAAACTCCCTACACATTTTCCTCCCGAATTTATATGGTTGTTTTCATCTGCGCCATAAGGCCTTCAACCTGGTGCATCAGTGTGGATTAGAGGCCTTAAGTTAAACCGCAGTTGCAAGGTTCCTCCGAAAAGAAGTAGGAAGGGAAGGAGCAGTAAAGGAAGAAATGGAAGAAACAGAAGAAGAAAAGAAATCGCATGCGACAATTCCCTGCCTGAGGGAAGTAAGACGTTTAATCCGCCAGCCTCCTTCACCCCTTCCCCTCCCCCCTCTCTCTCTCTCTCTCTCTCTTCTTTCCCTGCCTTTCCTCCGTCTTCCTCCTTCTCTACCCTTCACTGGCTTTTGTCCTCCTCCCTCCTTCCCTAGCCTTCTACCTCTTCCCACCTTTGCTTCTGTTCTTCTTTCCTCCTTCACCTCTCTTCCTCCTCCTCCTCTTTCTCCTCTTTCTCCCCTGCCCTTCCTCTTCCCCTTCCTTCTATCCTAGTCCTCCTCCTCCTCCCTTCTTCACCTTTCTTCCTCCTTCACCTATCTTCCTCTCCTTCCTCTTCCTTTCATATCTTCCCTCCTTCGCCATCCCCCTCGCCCCCCTCCCTTCTTCCCTTTTCCCTCCTTGGCTAATCTCCATTTTCCTCCTCCTTCTGCGTCCCCCCCCCCCCCATTTTACTCTTTCCTCATACTCTAGCCTCCCTCCTCCAAAGCCCCCCCCCCTACACCAACTCCCCAGTCCCCCACCTTACCCTGTCTAGGACCCAAACCCCTCCGAGAACCGTGATCTCGCGTGAAATGTTCTTGGTTTACGCAAATGGCGACAGAGACGGAGCGTATTTCCCGTGTTTCGCGAAATGCTGTCTATTACGAGCGCTACGGAAAGCTTAATCCCCGTTACCTTACCTGCCCCCTGCCCCTTCCCCCGTCCCCTTCCCAGTCCCCTTCCCCCTCTTCTCCTTTCTCTGCTCCTCCGCCTCCCTTCCCCTTCTCCCTTCCCCTCCCCTCCTCTCCTTTTTTCCTACACCTTTCTTCTCGCTTTCCTCCTCCTTCTCTTCCTCCTCTTTCTCCCCCCTCCCCTCCCCTTCTTCCATTCCCCCTACATCCTCTACTCTTTCTCTATCCCTTTCCTCCCCTTCCCCTATTATAACTTCATAACTCTTCCCCAACCCGCTTACTCCCTGGGTCTCCCCTGCCCTCCCCCTACTCCCTATCCCACCCCCTTAACCTCTACCTCAACCCCCTAACTCGAACCCTCTTGCTCTCTGACACTCTCGC
>NW_028234442.1:1388056-1390556 GCF_977035675.1 Penaeus japonicus
ATTTGTCTTTTGGATTTGTCTTTTGGATTTGTCTTTTGGATTTGTCTTTTGGATTTGTCTTTTGGATTTGTCTTTTGGATTTGTCTTTTGGATTTGTCTTTCGGATTTGTCTTTTGGATTTGTCTTTTGGATTTGTCTCTTGGATTTGTCTTTTGGATTTGTCTTTTGGATTTGTCTTCGTGGCGTGGCGTCTCTCGTCGTGTTTGCTGGGATTGTCGTCGATCGGTAATAGATCTGCATTGGAGGGGATAATTTTGATTGGGAGTGGGTTTCATATATATCAAACAGAGATTATTGCCCCCCAAAAAGAGAGAGAGAGAGAGAGAGAGAGAGAGAGAGAGAGAGAGAGAGAGAGAGAGAGAGAGAGAGAGAGAAAAGGGAAAAAAAGAGAGAAAAAAAGACTTGTTTGGTTTCTTTATATACTACGCTATTTCCTACATCTTCATTAATAAATGTTCTAATATGAGGAAGAAAAGAACAAAGTGACACAGAAAATCGAAAACCAAAATGATAATCAAAAGGTCTGTTGGAAGAAAGTTGTTTTTTACTTTTCTGTTGACTTTCCCAATGTCTGTGGAAATTCGCTTCTTGTCAAGACACGATAATAAGCTCTTGTTTCCTTGAAGTTGTGTTGTTCATGTGGGTAACGTCTCTCTCTCTATCCTACTCTCTCTTTCTCTGTCTCTGTCTCTCTATCTGATTGTCTCTGTCTCTATCTCTCTTTCTCTCTGTCTCTGTCTCTCTTTCTGTTTGTTTCTGTCTCTGTTCTCTCTTTTCTCTGTCTCTGTCTCTCTTTCTGTTTGTTTCTGTCTCTGTCTCTCTTTCTTTCTCTCTCTCTGTCTCTCTGTCTCTGTCTCTTTTCTCTGTCTCTGTCTCTTTTCTCTGTCTCTGTCTCTTTTCTCTGTCTCTGTCTCTTTTCTCTGTCTCTGTCTCTTTTCTCTGTCTCTGTCTCTTTTCTCTGTCTCTGTCTCTTTTCTCTGTCTCTGTCTCTTTTCTCTGTATCTGTCACTGTTTCTGTTTCTGTCTCTGTCTCTGTTTCTGTTTCTGTCTCTGTTTCTGTCTCTGTCTCTGTTTCTGTCTCTGTCTCTGTTTCTGTCTCTGTTTCTGTCTCTGTCTCTGTTTCTGTCTCTGTCTCTGTCTCTGTTTCTGTCTCTGTCTCTGTCTCAGTGGAAGGATGAATAGACATGTCGATAGAGAGATATATGGACACACATTAACATGCGTGTCTGGGGTGTACTTTCATCATGGGTTGACGTAAGTGTTGAAAAAAAGAACTAGATATTTAAGTCATCATGTGTCTCAAAATCCCTTTCTCCTAAGACCTAACCAGATAGAAAAAAAAAAAAAAAAAAAGGGGGGGGGGGGGGGTGGGGGGGGGGGGGGGGGGGGGGGTAGGAAAAAAACCCACGAATTTGTATACTTGTATATCTGTAGATTGCAGATAGTCAATATACGGCAATAATAACCTCCCAACTTGACTAAAATCATGGAAATTTGAAACGACAAAATAAATAAATAAATAAATAAATAAAAAACTAATAAAATAAAAAATAAAATAAAACAACACACTAACAAAAAAATCATCGTAAAACAAAAAGATGAAAAAAAAAAACATTCATCACATTCGACCTGACTAGAACCACCAAAGGGAAAACATCAATAACAAAAACAATAGCACAATACACACAGCAGTCAAGAACAAAGGGCGAGGGACAAGTAGGTCACATCTCAAGGTCCTCGTGTTGATCTTATTATTGTAAGACCCCGTTATTTGATCATGGGGAAGTGACGTCACGAGCCACTTCCAGGAGCACATGGGGACGGCCGTAAGATGCTAGTGGGGAGGGGGAGAGGGGGAAGGAAGGGGAAGGGGAAGGGGGGGAAGGGGAAGGGGAAGGGGAAGGGGGGGAAGGGGAAGGGGAAGAGAGGAGGAAGGAATGGGAAGGGAAAGGGGAAGGGGAAGGGGAAGGGGGTGATAGATAGGAAAGATGCTAGTGGAGAGGAAGAGAGGGGGAAGGAAGGGGAAGAGGAAGGGGGGGGGGGAGATAGGAAAGATGCTAGTGGAGAGAAAGAGAGGGGGAAGGAAGGGGAAGAGGAAGGGGAAGTAGGAAATGAGCAGGAAGAAGAAAGAGAGGAGGAAGAAGGAGGGAGGAGGCGTGGGATGAAGAACGCGGAAGGAGGAAGGAAGAGGAAGTGAGAGTCGATGGGAAGAAGGAAGAAGAAAGAGAGGAGGATAGAAGGAAAATGAATGAAGAAGGCAGGAGAAGAACGTGGAAGGAGGAAGAAGGAAAAGAAGGGGGAAAGCAGGAGGAAGAATGCGGAAGAAGAAAGAAGGAGGGAGTGAGAAAAGGCAAGAGGAAGAACGTGGAATTAGAAGGAAATGGGAGGGAAAACGTGGAAAAAGTAATAGGAAGGAGGAAGCGGGAGGGAAAAGGTGGATGGAGTAGGAAGGAGGAGGAAAGAGGAAGTGGGAAAGAAAACGTGGAAGGAGGAGAAAGGA
>NW_028234442.1:1405556-1408056 GCF_977035675.1 Penaeus japonicus
GATAATGATAACGATGATAATGATGATGATACTACTACTATTACTATTTCTACTAATAATGATGATAATAACAATGATGATGATGATAATGATAATAACAATAATGATAATCTTGATAATTCTTATCATAAAAATAATAATGACAATAACAATAATGATGCTAATGAGAAAGATAATGGTGATAATGATAATGATGATTATGATAATGAAAGTGCTAATAACTATAACAGTGATGGTGATAAGGATAACAAAATTATGATGTAGATATATGTAAACATGAGACATTTGGATGACTTGTATTTATAGTAATAGATAAATCGAAACGTGATATACATGCAAAAATAAAATATATAAACCTTCACTTAGTCATCAAAATATAGCGAAAAATTCACAATTTATCGTTCAGTTAAAGAATAAAGTAAACGAATATTATCATTTAACTATTGCTAGTTTTAATTCAAATTTAGAATTACTTTGTCAGTCTATAAGAAAGAACAAAGATTTATTTTTCACCTCGGCGATAGATCTCTTGAAATCTGTTGATATTCCGACACATGTCTTTTGTTATTTGATTGATTTATATTCTTCCTAAGCTCTTAAAAGCCATGACTTATTTTCTTTTCCTTCTGAAAGTCGGTATGCATAGGTATGTAAAGAAAAAAAAAAAGAGAGAAAAAAAAGAAAACGTACATATATTTTTCTTCAACAGAAGGTATTGGAATTGATAAGCAATACATTCGATTTGTTGTTCTGCAATAAATCAGGTGTGTTGATGCGGAGCGAAGGAGAACTGAAGGAGAAAGAGAGAGAGAGAGAGAGTGATAAGATAGAAAAGAGAAGAGAGCGAGAGGAATGCAGAGAGAGAGAGAGAGGACGATAGGCAGACCAGAGAGGGGAAGGAGAGAGAGAGACGAGGAGAGGAAGAGAGATCTTGGAGGAGAGGAAAGAGGAGAGGAGAGAGCAGAGAGGCAGAGACCGACGAGAAAGAAGAGGAGAGGGGAGAGAGCAGAGAAGAAAGAGAAGAAGCGAGAGAAAGAGGAGAGGGCAGAGAAAGGAGAGAGAGAGAAAGATGAGAGAGAAGAGAGTGATGATCTGAGGAGAGTGATGAGGAGAGAGGAGGAGGAGAGGAGCGAGAGAGGAGAGTCGGATGAGAGTGATGGAGGAGCTTGAGCAGTGGAGGAGGGAGGAGACGGATGAGAGAGAACGAGGATGATAGAGAGAGGAGGGAGAGACGCGAGCGAGAAGAATCTGGAGCGGAGGGAGTCGAGACTGAGAAAGGAGGAGAACGAGGGAGGGAGAGATAAGATAGAAAAGAGAAAGAGAACGCGGGAATGCAAGAGAGCGTGAGAGGGGGGGGGGGGGAAAAGAGAGAAAGAAAGAGAGAAGGGGGGAGAGGGGGGGAGATTCAGAGGTGAGAGAGAGAGGGTGGAGAGAGAGATGAAGGGATGAGGGGATGAGAGCTAGAGAGAGAGAGAGAGAGAGAGAGAGAGGAGAGAGAGATGAGAGTGGAGGAGAGGGCGAGCTTTGGAGAGCTTGGGAGGAGGAAGTAGATGATAGGAGAGGACGAAAGAGGAGGACGAGTTTGAGCTGGCGAGGAGAGACCTGCGAGGAGAGGAAGAAAGAGAAGGAGAAGAGAGAGATAAGATAGAAAGAGAAGAGAGCGAGAGGAATGGAGATAGAGAGGAGAGAGGAGACAGAGGGAGGAGGAGATTGAGCGAGGGAGGCGAGAGAGGAGAGAGGAGGGAGGAGAGAGAGAGAGGAGAGGAGAGGAGAGAGCGAGGGCGAGAGAGAGAGAGAGACAGACAGAAGAGGCGAGAAGAGAGAGGAGAAGAGAGGCGATAAGATAGAAAAGAGAAAGTGAGCGAGAGGAATGGAGAGAGAGAGCGAGACGAAGGAGAGGACGGAGGAGGGGGAGAGGAGTGAGAGACGGAGACGAAGGCTTGAGTCGTAAGGAGAGAAATGGAGAGAGAGAGAGAGGAGAGAGAGAGATAAGATAGAAAGAGAATGAAGAGAGCGAGGAGGAGAATGGAGAGAGCGAGAGAGAGGGGAGAGGCGGGGGGGGGGGGAGAGATAGATAGGAAAAGAAAAGGAGAGAGAGAGGAATGGAGACGAGGAGAGAGGCTGGAAAGAGTGAGAGGGATGGAGAGGGAGTCGGGAGATGAGCTCCGGATGTGAAAGTGGTTATCTAGAGAAAGAGTGAGAGAGAGATCGAGGAGAGGGGACGCGATGAGAGAGAGAGAGCGAGAGGAATGGAGAGAGAGAGAGAGAGAGAGATAAGATAGAAAAGAGAAGAGAGCGAGAGGAATGGAGAGAGAGAGAGAGAGAGAGATAAGATAGAAAAGAGAAGAGAGCGAGAGGAATGGAGAGAGAGAGAGAGAGAGAGAGTGATAAGATAGAAAAGAGAAGAGAGCGAGAGGAATGGAGAGAGAGAGAGAGAGAGATGACGAGTGACCACGGAGAGAGAGAGATGAAGATGATAAGAGAAGGAGAGGCCGGGGGG
>NW_028234442.1:1413056-1415556 GCF_977035675.1 Penaeus japonicus
CCCACACACACAACCCCCACACACACACACACAACCCCCCCCCCCCCCACACACGACACCCCCCCCGCCGCAACACACCCCCCCCCCCACACACACACACAATCCTTCGAAGCGAAAGCTCTCAAGACCCTGACTACAAAGGGCGTCGCCGCACACCCGTCCTTCCCCCTACAGACGCCCCCGTGTGTGAATGGGAAGGAGCACGAGAGATCCTGGCTGCCGTCGGGGAAGAGGTCGAGATGGAGTGCCGAGTGCGAGCGTCTCCCTCTCAGGTCACCTACGAGTGGGAGAGCGTTACGGTCGCCGACGGCAGGGAAATGGTGAGTGGAAGACCCTAGGGATTTAGGGGTTCAGGGGAAGGTTTAGGGGTCTAGGGGAAACAGGGGGTCTAGGGGAAGATTCCCCTAGGGAAGAAGGGGGTTCTGTGAAGATTTTAGGGGTTCTAGGGAAATTTTAGGGTTCTAGGGAAGATTTGGGTTCTAGGGGAAACTTAGGGATAAGGAGATTTTGCCGGGTTCTAGGGGAGGACTTTAGGGGTTCTAGGGGAAGGTTTTAGGGGTTCTAGGGGAAGGTTTTAGGGGTTCTAGGGGAAGGTTTTAGGGGTTCTAGGGGAAGATTTTAGGGGGTCTAGGGGAAGATTTTGGGGGTTCTAGGGGAAGATTTTAGGGGTTCTAGGGGAAGATTTTAGGGGTTCTAGGGGAAGATTTTAGGGGTTCTAGGGGAAGATTTTGGGGGTTCTAGGGGAAGATTTTCAGGGTTCTAGGGGAAGACTTTAGGGGTTCTAGGGGAAGATTTTAGGGGTTCTAGAAGACTTTAAGGTTTCTTGGGGAGGACTTTAGAGGATCCAGGGGAAGACTTTAGGGGATAAAGAGGAAGACTTTAGGGGATCAATGGGAAGATTTAGGGGAACCAGGAGAAACCTAAGGGATCCAAGGGAAGACTTGGGGGATCCAGGGGAAGACTAGGAGATCTAGGGGAAGATTCAGGAGACCCAGAGAAAAGCTAAGGGACCCAGGGGAAGATTTAGGGGATCCTTTGATCTCAGGAACGTTTTCTTTCGCATGTTAAATGTGAAAGGGTAATAATCTGGCCACCTAGAATAAACAATAAGAATTTGATATAGTTGAAAATATGACCGTATATCTACTAATGAATTGCTGTCTTCCTTCACAACGCGAGGGACACTCTATGTATTAGCATAAGGGTGACCCTTGGCCCGAGTATCTTATCCGACTGGACTTTCGAGCCGTATCCTTTCGTCTGGACGTGACTAAGGGTCCTGCTTTCCTCTCCCCTTCAGGTACGGGAGCCTCTACGCCACACCGACAACGGGCTGAGCTCTCGGGGCGCGGTGGTGGCCGGAAACAGCTCCCACGGGCGGCAGCGGGCGGAGTGCCAGCCGGCCAACGCGGTGGGACCCGCCGACCGCCCGTGTGTCTTCGCCATTACGCTCGTGGGTAAGGGAGGTGTAGGTCGTTATTCCGTATGGATGGCTTTGGGGGCAATTGCACGCATGAGAACAGGGGGTGGGGGTCGTGTGGGGCGGGGGGGGGGGGGCTGGGACGATCTGATGAGTGAGAATTTAGGAGCGTTGACTGTGCTGGCGATGGTGGGTTGGGTAAACACGGTCGCTAATGGATATGTGATGAAGGATGAGCGACATGGGAAATTTACACACGCGAGTGTTGATAGGCACACACACACACACACACACACACACACACACACACACACACACACACACACACACACACACACACACACAAGAAACAGGTGCGACAAAATAACATTGAACAATGTCCCAAAGAGTGACGTTAAACAAGAAATCACAGTAAAAGTTTCAAAACAGAAATATAGAAAAATGGACGAATCTCCCTACCAACTTTGTGTGCCAGAAACGTGCATCAATTTTAAATGTTATATGATAATCTAAACATAGAAGACGGAACCCCCTAAGCCTAGCTTCCCCCCGTATGGTAACTGCTATGTAAGCAAGAACACAGCTACTCTCACCCATACAAAGATCTCAGACAAAGAATCATGCACACCTGCGCTCTAAAAATGGATGCACATATCCCCCTCCCATGGGAATTAATCCAGCAACATAGCGTATCATTCACTTTTCCCGCGTAATGACTCTTTCTTCTATCCCTCGCGCTGCGCAGGTAACGAGTCGGTCGTGTCATTAATGAGAGTGATTTAATGGGTTCGCTCATTCCGAGGCTCGCACCGGCGGCCGAGGGAGAAAGGAGATGGAAGAGACTTAATGAGAGGGCGAAGGACATTGGCTAGGGGCTCGGGCGAGAGTATTGGCATTTGACCTTAGCTTGTGGGAGAACAATTCATGGTTCTTAGACAATAACAGGGGGTTCCGGGGGCGAAGGGTCGTCTGGCAGGCGGGGGAAGAGGGTTCTGACCTTCGGATTCGCTAATTGCCATTATTAATGCACCGATTCTCCGCTGGGACTCATTATTTTTTTTAACAAAGGCTTTTTAAGCG
>NW_028234442.1:1430556-1433056 GCF_977035675.1 Penaeus japonicus
AATAACAATAACATTAATAATAGCAATGAGGACAATCAGTCTAATTAGTCTTAATTAAGTTTAGTATCGACAAGAATTAAAAAGAAATATCAGAAATCACAGTTTTACTTTAGAATAAATAAAGGTATACGACTGTTTCTTTCTTTCTTTCTTTCACACAAATACTAACAGAGAAATGGAATGAGCATCAGAAAGATTTGTCTGTAACGTCCATCGATACGTCAAAACAGGAAAAAAATTGGGAAGACTTAAAATCTTTATATTAACGGAAAAATACCGTTATATTAGGGACAAATAGCGACAATGTTAAATGATAGTGAGCATATTAACTGGATATATGCTATGCGAGGTGTCTCTCAAGGCAGTGTCTTGTCTCCGTTTTTTTTTTTTTTTTTTTTTTTTTCACTTTTCGCCTACACAATTATGACAAGGACGACAGGAATGTTCGAAGCCAATACGATGTCTCTGTCTATTATTAGATAAACTAACGATATTCTAATCAAATAGGAGGATGAGGAAGACCTAATATTGGTGAACAGTTTAAGAAAATAGTGAAATGAGGGGTTTAAACATGCCCTTTAAAGATTGACAACGAACCGGTGGCACAAGTTCAACATATTTTTTTATGTTGGCAGTAGCATACTGACTGTACCTGACTGTAGATGCAATACTGAAATCATGCTATGGCCAAGAAAACATTTATTGACTAGATTTATCATTATTATATTTGATAGTCGAAACGTGGACCATAAGCACGCAGATGAATGAACACTGAAGAGGCTATGGAAATGTGAAAGTAGCGTAGATTTTTGAAGATTTAGTGGACAGAGATGTAAAAGAAGAGGTTTTTGTTGGTGGGAAGATACAATTGATGTGATGCTTTTGACCCAGGATACAAGGGAAGCTCGTTAATGAGGATTAGGGTTGATGTTAGGATATCAGGACTAATCGGACAGGACGGCTGCATAAGATTGCACCATTCCTCAATATAGATGTTCAAGGTAATAATAAGAAAAAAACATTTACCTGTAACTTAAATATCTTAAAACCAGTTCTGTCGATCTTACAAGACAAATATTTGCTTACCCACCTGTTCCCAAATACCTCTGAAACCCGTTATATTGATTAGATGAGTCATAATTAATTATTCTCTCGTTTCCCAATAAAACATCCTCTCGCCCTCGGCCTTAGTTAATAGCTACAAGAAAAAGGCAGCCGTACGTAACCATGACCAGGAGGCACTTGAACAAAAAAAAAAAAAAAAAAAAAAAAAAAAAAAAAAAAAAAAATTATCTGCTTGAAACATTCCGGTAACCATGCGCCGCAAACAATATGGGATTTACTACAAAATTTCTTATTAATTTCGTGAGCAAAGACAACAATGTCTGCAAGGTTATAAAAACGTATCTCCTCAACTAGCATCCATCTTCTATTGGTATCACATACGTCAAATAAAATCAGCACAAAATTAGTGCATGACAACTCAGGCTTTGTTCAACAAAATGATAGTGAAAACAAGTCATGATGCTGATAATCATTATCACCTAAAAGTAACTATTATAATTGATATTATCAATATACACACTATTTTAATATCATAATCAATATATTTCCAACTTTAAGCAAAGCCCTACGCTCTATACAATAGCAATACAAGTGGTAACTTCATACATATACCGTAACTTTATACACGGTAACTGTATTCAGTGGCGATATACACGGCAAGGTCATACACATATAATTAAAACAAAACTACATACAATAACTTTCAGAAACTAAACCTGTATCAAGTGGCAATACACATGGTACTAAGAAAGGTCACTCATAGCATGAAGTACTAACTTTGCGTTTAATATCAATCTGAATAAAAGTTTATCATCGTAGCTATGCAACAATATATGTCGGCAACACAGAATGATACATTGTAGTCAAAGTCCTATTAAATTGTTGAGGAAAGACCGATGGAGACATGCTAGTACCACTTTGTAAGCGGTATGTAACGTGGTTTGGAGAGACATGTGGCCAGACATATACACGAACAGCAAGTGTGAACGGCCTCACTAAGCCGACTGCTGTAGCCAACATAATGCCAAACATACATGCATATTTGTAGATATGTATCCTAATGTCGCCCCAGGATGTTTATGGCTGTGTTTTCAACTAGTGACCAGATGTCGCCAATGTGGACGCGCCCTATGGATGGGTCCACACTGACAATTTCAAAACAGTGCCATTAAACATCGTGGGCGACATTTAGATACATGTCTACAACAATGTATATATATATATATATATATATATATATATATATATATATATATATATATATATATATATCACTGTTTGGAAATATATTAATAAGAAGAGTCGATTTAGTGAGGCCGTCCTCCACCTTAAGTTGGTGTATCCATGAAGATGACCTCAGAGTCTGGGCGAGACCATCCTTATAACATAATGGGGACAGTGCAGGACGGCAGGATCTCGAGCATAGTTTAACAGA
>NW_028234442.1:1445556-1450556 GCF_977035675.1 Penaeus japonicus
TACACATTCATACACTCACACACACGCTCAAACACACACACACACACATATATATGTGTGTGTGTGTGTGTATGCTTGTGTGAGTGTATATATATAGATAGATAAAGATATATGTATATATACACACACATTCTGCTTTTGCAGTAGATGTATTAAGAACTCATTTCACATTCAACCACTTAAGATAAACAGAAAACCCTGCATCATACAAAGATTTCACACCGCGTTACTGAGAGGTACATGATGAGAATCTGCATTGATTCACTCGCGCATCACGTTTAACAAATATCAGAAAACGATATCGAGGGCGTGGAGCCGGATGTGGCCTGGAATGTGAAGTGAACCTGAGAGGCTCCTCGGTTCTCCTACCTGCGGAGAGGCTCGAGGCCGGCCGAGAGGGAACAGCTCCTGCACGGTTTACTTTTCCTTGTGCTTTCTATGTTCTGTTCTTTTTTTTTCATTATTTCTCTTTTCTTTTCTTCTCTTTGCTTCTTGGTTCTTCTGCTTGAGGAGTGGGCTCGAGGGCGGCCGAGAGGAAGCAGCTCTTGTCGGGTTTATTTTTCCTTCTTGTTTCTGACTTGTTAATTCCTTCCGTTATTCTTATTTTCTTTAGTTCTCCTCCTTCTTAACTTTGCTCGTTGATTCTATTGCTTGTGGAGAGGGCTCGAGGGATGCCGAGAGGGAACAGCTTTTACCGGGTTTACTTTTCCATTTGTTTCTCGGTTGTATTCGTTCTTTCTGTTATTCCTTTTTTTTTTCTTTTTCATCATGTACTTTTTTGCTTTGTATTTCGGTCTCTTACACGGGGAGAGAATCAGGAGCTGCCAAGAGGGTAGAGCTGTTGCTCGGTTCACATTTTTATTTTTTTTTATTTTTTTCGGGGAGGGTAGATGTTCGTATAGGCTTTTTTCCACTATTCTTTTATTTTTCCTTTTTTTTTGCACCTTGGTTCTCTAACCTACGCACAGAGGTCGCACGCTGGGATTTCGAGAGGAAACAGGTATTCTTTGGTTCATATTTCCCGTTTCGACTCTCGGATTATTTAATTCATTCTCTGTTTTGTCTTGTTTTATTTAACTTGATTTGTTTATTCTTACCTATGGAGAGGGCATAACGCTTTTCTACAGAGTACGTCTTTTCTCTCAAGCTAATTGATTATAAACAATGGTATCACTGAAGCGTATCTTGAAATTTCTTGAATGATTGCTAAAATGTTTATCAAGAGGTACAGTAATTTAGAAATATAGAGCATATTATATCCTAACTTGAAACTAATTTCCTGTTGTTTGTGTGGTATTAAAAAAAACAAAAAACAAAAAAAAAAAAACTTTATGAGTGGATCTTTGGTAATGGTGATGAGATAAACATCAAACCTTAAGTATAGGACAGGGTCATGTCATGAAGGGAGAGTGACATATGGCAGGAGTCCAATTCCTTCTTTGGCAGCATTTTTCCCTCAGAAAAAAAAAACTATCTGAAAGACTCAAAAAACTTTTGGTAATTAAGATTATGGCAAAGATACACACGGATGGACAATTTATGAAAGTTTTAGAATTTAAGTTATGTTATGTTGGGAAAATATTTGAATAATCTTTATGTTTATTTTAACTGTTCTTCTCTTTATGTGACGTATAAATATAGCAAATTGTTCCAAAAATAATTACATTATATAAGATATAATTATATATTCCAGTATACTTATATCATAATAGCTCTATGGTTCTCTTTAGTTTTTATGATCAGTTAGAAGGATTTCCATCATTTCTCCTTACGGGTTTAAGATGGAAGCGAAAATTTTAATCCGAATTTCACTACAGCATAATTCGTACATTAATGAGTTTTTGAAAGATGAAGCAAGGATACAACGAACAATGTCGTCGAAATTATGAATACTGAAACATGTTCAATTCATAATGCTTAATTTTTTTTTTTTCAATTATTGATGTTATTGTCATTATCATTACCATTATTATAATAATTATAATAAATAATGCTATCATTGTTACTCTTATAACCAATACTGTCATTGTTCTTATTATGTACTGAAAGTATTTTCCATGCTGGCACTGAAAGATAGATAGATAGGGAGATAGATAGACTGATAGATGAAAGATGATGGAATGCATTAATGATAAACATTCGCGTTCTTTAAGTCTGATGCATGTAATATAGCCATTGCAATAGTATCTCAGCAGCTGTCGAGCATGATGTCGCGTATATGTTGCAAATTCATAAATGTTATTGTAGAAGCAGTCTAGCTGTTCTGTTGATGGCACCTGTTGTTGTCCCAACAGTAACCGTTATCAAGGACTCGACATATCCATCTCGCAATGATAAAATATGTTGCTTAACATGCAAGACGTCTGAGAAAACAACATCTATTATTGTTACCAAGTTACTAATATTACTGTAAAAATAGCATATAAACATAAGTAATATATACTCCTTTATGACAACCCTTCGTATGACCCTTGTCCTCGGATAAGAGAACCTAGTTAAGAAAAAAGAAAGAAAGAAAGAAAGAAAAAAAAAACGAAAGAAAAAAAAACGAAAAGAAAACATAACGAAACGAACTCCAAGAAACGAGAAGGAAAAGTAAACCTGAAAAGAGCTCTTACCTCTCGTCCATACTCAAGCTAACTTCTGAAGCAAAAGATCCAAGAAACAAAGAGAAAAAGAAAAGAAAAGATGAAAATGGGGAAAAGAACACAATGGAGAAACCAGAAGGAAGAGTCAACCGAGCAAGAGATGTTCTTTCTCAACCATCTCCATGCCTCTCCGCAGGTAGGAGAACCAACGAGTAAAGATAAGAGGAGAACTAACGGAAGGAACTAACAAGAAACGTAAACCCGACAAGAGCTGATTCCTTCCACTCTTCAAGTAAAAGACACGAGAAGCATAGAGAAGGAAAGAAAGGAAAAGTATAGGGAAAAAAAAAACTAAAAAACTAACACAACATAGAAAGCACAAGGAAAAGTAAACCGGGCAAGAGCTGTTCCCTCTCGGCATCCCTCGAGCCCTCTCCACAAGCAAAAGAATCAACGAGCAAAGTTAAGAAGGAGGAGAACTAAAGAAAATAAGAATAACGGAAGGAACTAACAAGTCAGAAACAAGAAGGAAAAATAAACCCGACAAGAGCTGCTTCCTCTCGGCCGCCCTCGAGCCCACTCCTCAGGCAAAAGAACCAAGTAGCAAAGAGAAGAAGAAAAGAAAAGAGAAATAACGAAAAAAAAAAAAACTAACACAACATAGAAAGCACAAGGCAAAGTAAACCATGCAAGAGCTGTTCCCTCTCGGCCGGCCTCGAGCCTCTCCGCAGGTAGGAGAACCGAGGAGCCTCTCAGGTTCACTTCACATTCCAGGCCACATCCGGCTCCACGCCCTCGATATCGTTTTCTGATATTTGTTAAACGTGATGCGTGAGTGAATCAATGCAGATTCTCATCATGCAACTCTGTAAGTTAGTGCGAAATTGGGCATAAGGTCTGGTTTTTCTTTACCGTATGTGCGTAAATTTAAAACAAATCATTTCTCTTTTATGTAAGGGCATATATATGTGTTTATGTGTGTATGTGTGTGTGTGTGTGTGTGTGTGTGTGTGTGTGTGTGTGTGTGTGTGTGTGTGTGTGTGTGTGTTCGCTGCCTGCACACGTATATACACAGTTATATATATATATATATATATATATATATATATATATATACATATATTCATGTAAACATATATATATATATGCATATATATGTATGTATATAGATATATATGTATTTATGTATATATACATATATACATATATATACTGTATACATATATGTACATATACATATATACATATACAACATATATATATACATATATAATTCTGTTTATGTGTGTATATACTGCAAATCGTAGTAATTTGGTTTGAAACCTTGGTATCTGATCATTCCTGAAAGTAGTGTATGTTGATCTTCATCGCTCACCCAGGCACATTTTTAAAAATATTGTAGTGTTAGATTTATGACACTTGGAAGAAAGAGTTGAGAAAGAAATGAAAGCGTAAATTAAATACGTTCAAAAATGATATAAGATATGTGACATCATTTACCAAACTTCCATAAAAGTATTTTGTTCGAGTTCTATACTTTTACGAAAAGCTTTTACAAACACAAAAGGTGATTAACGTAACTAGCTCCTGAAAGTAAAGAATATCTATCTTTTCTAAAAAACAAAATAGCTATTCTGCTTACTCTTATGTGTGTGTGTGAACGTATTTGCTTGTACAAAATTAAGAGGGTAAACCTTTTCAGTAGCGTTGCATCATTTACGTACTATTCTTTTATGCAACAATATCTTTCCAGCCTGCTGCCTTTTGCCTTCATAAATGTTAATGAGGAAGCAGTCTGGCTAATCTTAAGGAGCATCATCTGTTATTGCTCTTACGTAAGTCACTGTTGCAGATTAAATGCGCGACCCGTCTAACGTTGCATGCCCTCGAAATAAATTAATCAGGAGAAAAAGAGGGTTAAAACCACGTTAAAGGCATTAGGAAGTGAGATTTAAAGCATGTTGATATTCTTAAAGTTTATAGGAATAAAAAAGTTATATAGATTTGGATGGCGTTTCGACATTAATAACAGCAATAATAATTATTATGGAAATAACGATAATAGTAATCATAACAAAATTAATAACAATCCCTCCTGATAGCAGAGATGATCCGTGTAAAAGAATAGATAAGTTTAAAACAAAAACAAACACAAATCCGAATAAAAAAATCACAATTGTAAGAAGGAATATCCAGATCCGCATAATGCAAAGCTTTATATTTAAAACCAGGCTCCTCCTTTGTGGTAAATGTATGTATGCATCCCTCTGTGTAAATAAATAAATAAATATATATATGTATGTATATATATATATATATACATATATATATGCATATATATATATATATATATATATATATATATATATATATATAAATATATATATATAATATATATATATATATATATAT
>NW_028234442.1:1455556-1463056 GCF_977035675.1 Penaeus japonicus
ATTTATAATTCATGATTTACGTTATAATTAAGTCTAATGGGGACATTAGCTTTGTGAATCTTTGGAAGTCCATATAAAATACCTGGTCTGGATCCAGAAGTGAAAAGAGAGGAGTATGTTGAATCATCTATAATGTGCTCTTTCTTTACTTTCTAAGCAAGGAATTTAGTCTATCTTCATTCTTAATAATTAAAGATTTACACTTATTATCTAATTTGTTAAACTTAGTTTCGTTATCCAAAACATCTTCAATTTTCTTAATATAGTCTACTTTATTCAGTAAAACAATACACTACCTTTTATCCGGTTTTGAGATAATGACGTACCTATTTCCAGCTAATTCCTCTAGGAGTCGAAGGTCTGAGTCTGTTATACCCTCATTATTTTTTTTCTTTCTTTCTTTCTTTTTGGTAGGAATAGTATAGAGAAAACGCCAGATTTTTTTTATGACTGATTTAACATAATTTCCAGTTTCATGAAAGATATTAGAAGGCTTATGGTAATTTAAAGACCGGAGTAATTTGTCAAATGGCAAAAAGAAATGTGAGAAATTTAGTTTTAAAGGAGGCATACCAAATTTCAGACTTTTGGCTAGTAAGCATTTAAAATTAAGTGATAAATTAACAACAGAATGGTTAAAGACAACTTTGTTGGGGCCAAGGGACTGTTTGGGTTTATTTTAGCCTAAGTATAACAATTTCTTTTCACGAGTTTTCTGTCCACTTTTCAAAGAATTTAAATTGCGCCTTTCTGTACATCTTAGATGATTGAAATCCAGAAATGAAATGGATCGTCTTAATTCAGATACAAGTTCCGAAACTTTACTCTTATGTTTATTAAATTCTTTGGATTTAGATTTGATTCTAATCTCCAAGAGTTTGTTCTGGAAAGTCTTACATGTTCTATTATTACTATTGTTATATTTCCATAATCTGAACCTTAAAATTTTAGGAATAAGCTTATTTATTAATCATTTTCTCAAAAATATCATGTCATATTGATTTTTTTTTTCATTTTAAATGAACATTTTTGATAGCTTCTACATACTTATTTAAGGATAATAATCTTGCAGGATGATTCAAATCCTTTTTTTTTTTTCTTTTTTTTTCTTTTTTTTCTTTTTTTTTTCTTTTTTTTTTACAGTACTTACCACACTTACGATGAGTGTTTAAACACTCAAACGTTTGGTTACTAATTCTAAATAAAGAAGCATTTGAAGATAGCTTCTGTTTTCTACACCGAAGAGAGTTTTATTTGTTGATTCAAAGCTGGGAAAGAGGATGTTTCTTCTGGCAACATTGACTCTTAGATTCATCATATATATATATATATATATATATATATATATATATATATATATATATATATATATATATATATATATAACGAAAAGAAAACAAATTCGGGAAAATTTACACACTACCAAAAGACAGAAAGGAAAAACATAAATAGTGCAAGAACTCGTCTCTCCAGGCCATCCCCAAGACTTACACCTCAGGCAAAAAAAAAAATAAATAATAATAATAAATAAATAAATAAAAATTTGAAAAAAATAGATACATACATAAATAAAAAATAATAACAACGGAAAAAAGAACAAATACAACATAGAAAGCACAAGGCAAAGTAAACCATGCAAGAGCTGTTCCCTCTCGGCCGGCCTCGAGCCTCTCCGCAGGTAGGAGAACCGAGGAGCCTCTCAGGTTCACTTCACATTCCAGGCCACATCCGGCTCCACGCCCTCGATATCGTTTTCTGATATTTGTTAAACGTGATGCGCGAGTGAATCAATGCAGATTCTCATCATGCAACTCTGTAAGTTAGTGCGAAAATGGGCATAAGGTCTGGTTTTTCTTTACCGTATGTGCGTAAATTTAAAATAAATCATTTCTCTTTTATGTAAGGGCATATATATGTGTTTATGTGTGTGTGTGCGTGCGTGCGCGCGCGCGCGCGCGTGTGTGTGTGTGTGTGTATGTGTGTGTGTGTGTGTGTGGTGCCTGCACACGAATATACACACAATTATATATATATACATATTTATGTAAACATATATATATACATATATATATATATGTGTGTGTGTATTTATATATGTATTTAAGTATATATACATAAATGTATATGTATGTATAAATATACATATATACATATACAATATATATATATATATATATATATATGTATATATATATATATATATATATATATATATATATATATATATATATGTGTGTGTGTGTGTGTATGAATATACATGTATATATATAATATATTATATATATATATATATATATATATATATATATATATATATAAATGATTAAATGATTATATGTATGTGTGTGTATGCTGCAAATCGTAGTAATTTGGATTGAAACCTTGGTATGTGATCATTCCTGAAAGTTGTGTATGTTGATCTTCCATGCTCATCCGGACACATTAAAAAAAAAAATATTGTAGTATTAGATTTCTGACACTTGGCAGAAAGAGTTGAGAAAGAAATGAAAGCGTAAATTAGATACGTTCAAAAATGATATAAGATATGTGACATCATTTTCCAAACTTCCATAAAAGTACTTTGTTCGAGTTCTGTCTATACTTTTACGAAAAGCTTTTACAAACACAAAAGGTAATTAACGTAACTAGCTCCTGAAAGTAAGGAATATCTATCTTTTCTAAAAACAAAATAGCTATTCTGCTTCCTCTTATGTGTGTGTGGACGTATTTGTTTGTACAAAATTAAGAGGGTAAACCTTTTCAGTAGCGTTGCATCATTCACGTACTATTCTTTTATGCAACAATATCTTTCCAGCCTGCTGCCTTTTGCCTTCATAAATGTTAATGAGGAAGCAGGCTGGCTAATCTTAAGGAGCATCATCTGTTATTGCTCTTACGTAAGTCACTATTGCAGATTAAATGCGCGACCCGTCTAACGTTGCTTGCCCTCGAAAGGAATTCATCAGGAGCAAAAGAGGGTTAAAACCACGTTAAAGGCATTAGGAAGTGAGATTTATATCAGGTTAATATTCTTAAAGTTTATTGAAATAAACAAAGATATATAGACTTGGATGGCGTTTCGACATTAATAACAGCAATAATAATGTTAATGGAAATAACGATAATAGTAATCATAACAAAAATAATAACAATCACTCCTGATAGCGAAGATGATCCGTGTAAAAGAAAAGATAGATTTAAGACAAAAACAAACACCAATCCGAAAATATCACAAGTGTAAGAAGGAATATACAGGTCCGCATAATGCAAAGCTTTTATGTTTAAAACCAGGTTCCTCCTTTGTGGCAAATGTATGTATGCATCTCTGTGTAAATATATATGTAAATATATATATATATATATATATATATATATATATATATATATGTATGTATGTACATATATATATACTATATATATACTATATATATACTATACTATATATATACTATATATATACTATATATATACTATATATATACTATATATATACTATATATATATACTATATATATACTATATATATATATATATACTATATATATACTATATATATACTATATATATACTATATATATACTATATATATACTATATATATACTATATATATACTATATATATACTATATATATACTATATATATACTATATATATACTATATATATACTATATATATACTATATATATACTATATATATACTATATATATGTATAGTATATAATATATATACTATATATACTATATATATACTATGTATATACTATATATACTATATATATACTATATATACTATATATACTATATATACTATATATATAATATATAATATATATATGATATATATACATACTATATGTATAATATTATATATATATATATATATATATATATATATATATATATATATATATATATATATATATATATATATATATATATACATACATATATTTGTATTTAGATAATATATATATACATACATACACACACACTCACACACACACACATATATATAGTATTAGCTGTGGCACTTCCAACAGGGAAGCAGAGGCTGATAATGAATCTTAGCATCAATGTTGCCAAAAGAAACATTTTTTTCCAGCTTTGAATCAAGAAATAAGACTTTCTTCGGTGTAGAAAACAAGCTATCTTCAAATGCTTCTTTATCTAGAATTGGTAACCAAACGTTTCGAGTGTTTAAACACTCATCCTCAGTGGTAAGTACTGTAAAAAGGATTCAAATTATCCTTCAATAATATTAACAACAATATAACATACAATTGCATGTTAATAATGGTAATTACAATAGGAGCCAAAAATTACATTATGAACACTTATCAAAATCAAATCTAAAGAAACTTTGTAGAAAACGATTATCACAAAAGGCGTATAATTAAAACTCAATGAAAATAATTCCAATAACAGTAAACTAGTTAGTACACACCACTTGTGAAAACAACATTTAATTACAGCAAAATGTTTTAATATCATTTACAAAACATAATAGAAATCATAATGACTCTATTATAAATGCACTGACTAAGAAATATCACAAAAAAAATTATATAAACTAATGAGTGAACATGTGACTAGGGCCTAAGAGTCCATACGACAGAAGCCGGTTGGTCGAAAAAACTATTATATCATGAATCTTGACATCATAAGACTTCTTAATGCTATATACAAAGGATAGAAACAATACATAAGACAATTTAAGCAGATAGGAATAATACTAACCAAATGTAATAAAGCAGAAAACTGAAAAGTACAAGAGCTGTACGTCCATGTTTAAACCTCAGTAGAGCGTCTGGGCGTTCAAATACATACATACACAATCCAAAATCCTACCGGAATGCGAAAAGAGAAAATGGGTGAATTATGGAATACTATTTCAAAATTTCAATATCAGCAGATGAATATTCATTGAGGTACGGTTTTAATTTCCAAATCCAAAGGCTTTCCAATTTATTCATATCATAATCTGTATGTGATGAGTCTAGAATTTCAAAGGAGTCATAATCAAATGGATGATTGGTTGTTAGAGAATGACTTCTTATTGAGGATTTTGTTAGATTTGTTAATCTGAAGTCTTTATTCCTATAAGAAAAACCTTTACGTTCTTCGATACACATAAACAAATTGCGAGATGTTTTTCCCACTTAAGTAGCGTCACAGCTACTAAAGGTGAATTTACAGACGATAGAAGAACGTAAAGATTTAGGAATTTTCTCCTTGAATTTGAATAGACGGCAGTGGTTAAGGAAGATGTATATGACCTTTAATTTAACAGTTGAGTAACTATTATAACTGGACAGTCTTAGTTTAATTTTCTTTTTAAACTATGGCTTAAAGAACGAAGATATGGAAGTTTAATATACAATACATCTTTGGGTACAGTAAAAGGAGTGGTTATGGATATCATTAATTTATTCAAAGTTCTTTTTACAAAGCTTTGGATGAAATTTAGGGGAAAGCAATTTTGTCTAAGTATATTCAAAATGTGAGTAAATTCATAATGGAAAATCAGATAGTTCTTTGAAATCTTGAATGTTCTATACACCAAAATGCAAATAAGGTTACTCTTATATTTCAAGAATATTTAAGAAGGAAATTTAGTATTTAATCCAGTTTAAGTTGGTTTTCTGCAGATTGACGAAGTGAAAGAGTTACTTTCACGAGAAATCTTAACATCAAGAAAAGGGAGACTCCCATTTACCTCAACATCATGTGTGAATTTTATATTAGAGTGTTTAGCATTCAAGCAGTCAAGAATCTTGGTGATACTGTCATTTAAAAAGTAATAGCAATATGTTTTCATACTGACGCATAAAAATGTTTGCAAAAGTGAGACCTAAAGGGCTCTCCATAGCTACTTCAATTTGTTTGTAAAATTTCCTATTAAGATGAAACAAAATGTCCTTACTGACTATATCTAGCAGTTTCATGAAGTTTAATTAACCTAATCCTTGGATTTTAAGTTTGCCCTAAAAAAGAGTGTCCATGATAATTGATAAGGTTTCGTCAAGGGGGACATTAATGAAAAGGTTGGAGATGTCAAATCTCGCTAATACAAAATCAACCACATTATCAATGGTCATTAATTCATAAAAAATGAAGGTATTTTGGATAATGTAAATATTAACAGTATGGCTTTTCAAAATAGGGATGATAAATTTTGATACGTTATAATTTGTAGTCCAATAGCAGAAAGGATAAGTCTAATAGCTTTGTGAATCTTTGGGAGTCCATATAAAATACCTGGTCTGGATCCAGTAGTGAAAAGGGAGGAGTATGTTGAATCATCTATAATGTGCTCTTTCTTTAGTTTTCTAAGCAAGGAATTTAGTCTATCTTCATTCTTTGTAATTAAACATTCAAATTTATTATCTAATTCAATAAACTTTGTTTTGGAATCTAAAATATCTTCAATTTTCTTAATGTAGTCTACTTTATTCAATAAAACAATACTCTGCCCCTTATCCGGTTTTAGATAATGACGTCCCTATTTCCAGCTAATTCCTTTAGGAGTCGAAGGTCTGAGTCTGTTATACCCTCATTTTTTTTTTTTTTTTTTTTTTTTTTCATTTTGATAGGAATAGTATAGAGCAAACGCCAGATTAATTTTGTGATTGATTTATCATGATTTCTAGTTTCGTGAAAGATATTAGAAGGCTTATAATGATTTAAAGACCGGAGTAATTTTTCAAATGACAAAAAGAAATGTGAGAAATTTAGTTTCGAAGTAGGCATACCAAATTTCAGACCTTTGGCTAGTAAGCATTTTAAATTTTGTGATAAATTTACATTAGAATGGTTAAACACAACTTTATTAGGGTCAGGAGACTCATTGGGTTAATTTAAGCCCAAGTAAAATAATTTCTTTTCATGAGGTTTCTGTACACTTTTCAAAGAATTTAAATTGTGACTTTCCGTACATCTTAGATGATTGAAATCCAAAAAGGAAATGGATCGTCTTAATTCAGCTTCAATTTCCGAAACTTTACTCTTATGTTTATTAAATTCTTTGGATTTAGTTTTGATTTCAATCTCCAAGAGATTATTCTGGAAAGTCTTACGCGCCCTATTATTACTATTGTTATATTTCCATAATTTGAACCTCAAAAATTTAGGAATAAGCTTATTTATTAATCATTCTTTCAAAAATACGATGTCATTTTGTAATTCTTTCACTTTAAATGAATATTCTTGATAGCTTCTATATATTGAAGGATAATATTCTTGAAGGATAATACAAATCCTTTTTAATTTTTCTTCTTCTTCTTTTCTTTTCTTTTCTTTCTTTCTTTCTTTCTACAGTACTTACCTCTGAAGATGAGTGTTTAAACACTCGAACCGTTTGGGTACCAGTTCTAAATAAAGAAGCATCTGAAGATAGTTTTATTTACTGATTCAAAGCTGGAAAAAAGAATGTTTCTTCTGGCAACATTGACTCTAACATTCATAATATCTATCTATCTATCTATCTATACATATATAA
>NW_028234442.1:1470556-1473056 GCF_977035675.1 Penaeus japonicus
CTTCCCATGCCATTATTCCTTAGGTATAAAGGATGATTCAATTTCATTTTCTCTCTCTCGACATTTCATACTATCTCTTCATCTTGGCGAGGCTACTCTCGGGTACTTCTTTATTACCGAACGAAAGTTATTTTTATGGGGTTATTTAAAAGATCCATGAAGCCGATTGAATGGTCTCCAAATTGTTGTTTCCGCCTGCCTGTTTTCTAACACACACACGCGCGCGCGCGCACTGTGAGATTGTGTTCAGAAAAGGTTTTGAGCCTAAGACGAGTGGTCTTTGGTTTCTTATAACCAAGAACCACTCGTCTTTGGCTCAAAACCTTTTGTGAACACATTCTCACAAAGTGATTGCAGTCATGGGAATAGCTGCCTTTCGGCCAGCAAACGGACTTGTCTCCGAAAATCTACTTCACTCACCTCGCGATCCCACTCGGAATCTCTCAGCTCCCCAGGCTACCTGCAACAGCACAAAGAAGCAAGAGGAACACCTAGGAAATTCCACATCAGGAATTGGAAACATTAGGCCCTGGCTACGTGACAATGCAAGAACAAGATCAAAGGACTAGATGGACTCCTCCACACCCACACAACTCCTCTTCCAAAAGCTTTACCTAGATATTTCTCCACAAAAACTGTAAGTAGGTAAAATAGACCAATTCTCTTTCATTTCTCTATGTCCCCCATATACGTGTGCTTATGTGTTTTAACAGTGCAAGAAGTTAATACGTTCTTTTTTATGCAAAGTTTTTTTTTCACACTCTTTCAACACAGTAATTACATTCTTACTAGTGATCATCATATTCATTTAATAATATGACTAAATGTATGGTCTAGTTTGCCACAAATTGACTTTAAAAAAAACTTTATACATTTCAATTCCTTCTGTGATACTACATAATTCTTACTTGCATCCATTAAGCATTCATCTGTATTAACGAATTCTATAATTCAACAACTACATAAGTCTAAAAGTTTGTTAAATATTTCAGGGTATGTTCTATTCATGAATTCCCTACCTCCCAGATGTACGCGTAGCGTAACACAGCCGGCCTGCCGCATCCCAATTTCCCCCTCCCCTGCTACATGAATCCTGATGTTCCATAAAACTGCAATTTGGAAGAATCGGAATCCCACCGCTGCCACCACTTTGTGAGAATGTTTTCACAAAAGGCTTTAAGCCAAAGATGGGTGGTTCTTGGTTCCTTTATTGGTGGATAACAGCACAAGTATATGACGATAATTACTTGGGTAGCGATGGCTTGTTGGACGTCTCTTGTTAGGCTGATGTCTCATTTCTCCCCATCGGAGAGTGTGTAACCGACCGACCAACTGACTGACTGATTCCCTGACTGACTCACTGACTCCGGGACAAGTGACGTTAAACCTCTATACTGTGACTTGCTGATTTAGCTGTATAATAGATTCCTAGTCGGGTTTTCCTTCCTCAACGCAGGCATTAGCCAGAGCACCATGTGGTAGCAACGTAGCAATCAGCCTGTCCTCAAGTGGCACTAGAGGTCACATATTCATATGAATGTGATTATACACATATACATAGAGTCTCAAATTTAGTTACGCTGCGTTTCTAACACACAGCGCATGGGCAATGTAGAATTGTTCCAAAAGGTTTTGAGTCAAAGACGATGGTTTATGTTTTATAAGCAATATACCATCGTCTTTGTAAAACCTTTTGTGAACACATTCTCACAAATGATTCATCATGAATAGCTGCCTTATCGACACAACGATTGTCATCCAAAATCTACTTCACTCACCTCCGATATGAATCTTATTCCAGGCTACTGAACCACAAAGAAGCCAAGAGGAACACCTAGGATATTCCACATCCAGGACATTGGAAACATTAGCCATGGCTACGTGACAATTGCAAAGAACAAGATTCAAAGGACTAGATGGACTCCTCCACACCCACACAAAATACCTCTTCATAGATTTTCCTAGATATTTCTCCACAAAAACTGTAAGACACAACACAAACGTAGAGTAAAATAGACCAATTCTCTTCATTTATCTATGTCCCCAATCATACGTGGTGCTTATGTGTTTTAACAGTTGCAAGAAGTTTAATACGTTCTTTTTTTATGCTATGTTTTTTTTTCTCACTCTTTCAACACCAGTAATACCTCTTTATAGTGATCATCATATTCATGTAATAATTATGACTAAATGTATGGTCTAGTTTGCCCACAAAATTGACTCTTAAAAAAACTTTGTCATTTCAATTCCTTCTGTGATACTACATACTTCTTACTTGATCCTATTAAGCATTCATCTGTATTATCGCATTCCTTTAGTTCAGCAACTACATTAGGCTAAAAGTTTGTTTAATATTTCAGGGTTATGTTCTATTAATGAATTCCTACTCCCAGTTGTAAGCGTTAGCGCAACACAGCCGGCCTTGCCGCATCCAAGTTCCCCTTCCCTGTACATGAATTCCTATGTTCCATAAAACTGCAATTTGGAAGAATCGGAATCC
>NW_028234442.1:1483056-1485556 GCF_977035675.1 Penaeus japonicus
TATGGAAACTATTTGCTTGTTTCAATTGGTTTTCTCTCTTCACAAATAGGCAAAAGATACCCTCAAAAGCACATTTACACACACACACACACACACACACAAACACACACAAACACACAAACACACACACACACGCACACGCACACACACACAAACAAACACACACACACACGTTTCTGTGTGTGTGTGTGTGTGTGTGTGTGTGTGTGTGTGTTTTTGTATGTTTGTATCGTAATTTTCTAGAATTTAATTTGTGTGTTCATTTCTAAAGAAGCAAAACAGGATACAGAGAATATTAAGGGAAGCAAAATGGGGAGAGGGAAAGAGAGAGAGAGCGTGAGAAAGAATGCATATCCGTGTTAGATGCGTGCAACATGATGTCACCTTGTAACCCGAATAACCTAGATTCTCTGTCCCTCTAATTAAGCTACTCATGACTTTCTTTAGCCTTACAAACAGAATTACAAAGATGCATATTGGCATACATGCATACATACATATCTATCTATCTATCTATCTATTTATCTATCTATCTATCTATCCATCCATCCATACATACATATATCTATCTGTCTATCCACCCATCCATCCACGTATCTATCTATCTATCAATCCACCCATCTATCTATCTATCCATCCGTCCATCCATCCATCCATCCATCCATCCATATATCTATCTATCTATCCACCCATCCATCCACATATCTATCCATCTATCCACCCATCCATCCACCTATCCATCCATTTACCCATCCATCCATCCATCCATCCATCCATCCACCCATCCATAAATAGCCATACAAACATAGCCACAATGACAAAGACGAGTATCAAGACATAATCGAGATAAAAGGTTCGCTCCAATGCTTTAAGACATGACTTTCTCTCCTTTCACAATAGCGGAAGCAGAAGGAAAACAATACTTCTTGTAAGACCAGCCTTCACCGAAAACAGCGCTGAAAGGATCACAATCACAAACAAAAGAGAGCGACAGGAAGATAAAGGGTAAGAAGCTACAAAGAGGAGAATTGGATACTACACACAAAGGATTACAAAAGAAAGGGTTAAAGGATTGAGGCGGAATCCCAGACTGTCGTTTATATTGCTGGAGGTTAACTTATTGCCAGACCTCAATTGGATTTTTGTTCATGAAGCCAAACTTTTGGAAACCGCATGACGAAATGCTATTTGAATTGTTTTAGAGACTTTATTGAGAAGGATTTGCTTGTATCTAGTCTTAATTTTGTTTATACATATGTGCATTATATATGTATGTATATATCTAACGATATTTGTCTGCTTGTCTGATTATCATTCTTTATTCCTTTTCATTTATATATTGATCTTTCTTTTTTCTTTTCCTCTCTCTCTCTCGCCCTCTCTATATTTATATCGATGATCTTTATTGTTGTTGTTATTGTTTGTTATCAACTTTATCATGGTTTTTAATATCATCAATAATATCATCATTTGATATCATCTCCTCCAAGAGCATCAAATTCATCGCTGTTCTGTTAGCAAATTTAGCAATTTTCCTTGAATATTTGCAGTGATGAAATCTTTTAACTTGTAGTTGCGGAAATTGATATCGAATTCTGAACCTGAATTCACTTAAGTATGACAGGCGGAACCAAGAAAAGTTTGCATCGGTCACGATACTATAGCTGATATTTCTACACATGTATTAATGTTTATAAATTGTTTCAAATATATGAATCCAGTTTAGATATAAACTGATGTCTGGAGCAAAAGGGAAACAAATCCATAAAGAAATACATTTTTTTTTCAGGATATAATTAAACATCATTCTTGTAATGCTATATCGCCTCATATGTCATATCATATCTAGAATAGGAAAAAATGAAACAAAAGAATTAGCAACACAACTAGAGGCAAAAAAAGATCTGATTCTTTATTTCACAACTTCTTATTGAGTCTAATGACAGTATAAAAAAAAATATATATAAATGGTTTAAGAACTTTACCTGGTAGCTCTAAATGCCCTTTGACTCTTTAAAAGCCTTTAGTAATTCTTCACTTTAACTCCCCTTTCTGATGCATAATCCGTAAACATTAGGATTTCTACTTTGTAAAATAAATAAACCAATTTTCGAATTCAGTAGCATGGTGTAGTAGACGAAAACATATCCTGAATAGACAAGTTCTCATAGAACAGTTGTACGAGCTAGGGAAGTGTATAATAATATAATATAATATAATATCTATAATATTTTTCGTCACAAATATTATATTTTTCGTTCTAAACACACATTGACTGAAATTAATTACTTTATCATATTTTCAAGTTTTATCCAGAAGTAATTCCGTATGATTGTTATAAAATTTCAAGAAAAATATTACATTGAGAGAAAGAGAGAGAGAGAGAGAGAGAGAGAGAGAGAGAGAGAGAGAGAGAGAGAGAGAGAGAGAGAGAGAGAGAGAGAGAGAGAGAGAGAGAGAGAGAGAGAGAGAGAGAGAGAGAGAGAAGGAAAAAAAAGAC
>NW_028234442.1:1490556-1498056 GCF_977035675.1 Penaeus japonicus
ATGCACGGGCAGTTCGTAAAGTAACTTTTCGCGGGCTCTAGTTCGCACAGGTGAAAACGCGCACCTGAAGAGAAGCCCGCCACAGACAGAGGGAGACACAGAGAAACACTTGAGACAGAGAGAGGGCACGCTGGGGCTCGCCAGGACGACACGCTGTCGCCATTTTTGTTGTGTTTTAGATATTGAGTGTTATTTTTAATATTCCACTTTTGTAACGGCCTACCTTCGCCAGTGGAGTTCATCTGTGACCTGTGAGGATATGATAAGGTAAAGACAATTATATTGATTGTATATATGTACGCTGCCACTCCCGGAGTAAAACACCAGAACTCGTTGTTTTCTTTAATTTCTTCCGTTTTAGTTGTCTTATTTCTTTCTTTTAATTTATACGAGGGAAGTGCTGCCAAACAAAATCCTCTTCTACTCACGTCTACGCACACACACACACCCACACCCACACGCACACGCACACGCACACGCACACGCACACGCACACGCACGCACACGCACACGCACACGCACGCACACGCACACGCACACGCACACACGCCTACTTGGAGACTATAATTATTTGTCTGAACTTGTGCTTATGGCAGATAAGGAATTCGAGTGTAGAACCTAAATAGGGTTATAGTTCTGCTTGCATTATTGTCAGATTTAATACTCTAATTATTAGATTCCCTCTTGGCCACTTGCCTCATGCTTAAGTCGGACCACGCGCTACCACAAATGAGTCCGTTTAAAATATCTGCAGGAAAAGTACTTGATTAATATGAGCTCGGGAAATATTAAATGAAATCTGATGAAACATCCCGTGGATTTATTATATTTAAATGTCCGGCACTGGCCTTCCCAATTGAGCCAGCCGTGACAGCCTGCTCTTGGTGGCATCGGTGTTCAGTGGGTAGTTGAATTAGCCAGGAGCTATTGTTTTGTGTTGCCTTCTGACGGACCAACGCCGGCCAAAGGGAATCAAACCTTGGTGTATTATTATATCTTTATTACATATATATAGTGTTCTGTGTTCTCTTTTATTCGTGCGTGTTCTTAAGTATATAATTGTCTTGTTTATTTTTGGTAATGAAGTGTTTTCTCACATTTTAGATAAATTTTGATGATTTTTACTTTTTTTTATATTAGTTGTGCCTACGTAATGTCTTATTCTCCAGGGTGCAGGTGTTGCAACAATATTTAACATGGTGACTGATAACTTTAGGGCGTAATGTCTAAAGTGGATTGTGTTAAAGTCGGTGTAACCGCAGTATGAACAGTGTATAGTGCATAGACAACGATTTATTGACAGTTTAATTTCCTTTTAATTTACGTTAAGTGAACTTTCATGATGGTTCGAGGAAGAAAAGCTGGCACCGACACATCACATTCTGCGCCGGCCTTGGAAGGTGAGGAACGGCCGGAAGGTGCAACTGCTCTGGTAGAAGGGTTACTAGACGCGGAAATCAGCACCTATGAAGAGCTATCTGACCAGATCTCGACTCTGAAGGCACAGACCGTTGAGTGGGAGGAGCGGTATATGAGAAGAGAAGCAAAGGCAGAAGAAGAAAGGAAGACAAGTGACGAAAAAATCAGGCTCTTGGAAGCAAAAATGGAAAAAGATCGGATGAAAAGCGAAGAACAACTGAAGCTTCCAATGGAAAGAAATCGAATTTTAGAGGCGCAATCCGTACATGATCGTCAGCTTCGTGACGATGCAATGCGTCAGATGGAGGAGCAGAGTACTTTAAGGGAGGCTGCGATTGAGAGAGACCGCGCAACACTTCAAGAGGTGAGGACCGCTCTTGCAATCCAAGCTGACAAGGATAGAGCTGTTGTGGCAGAGGCAAACCGTTCGCTGAGAGAAGCTCTACAATCAATCACACCAAGTATAACGCCTACACCAAGCCCAAGGCAAACACCAGTTCCCAGTGTAAGAACAAGAACGAGATTTACGGATCTACATTCTGGCGGATCTTCATCTCAAAATTGTGAGCCTGTTGATCAGCATTCAACAAGGGTTGCTGTCTACATGGAAAAGGAGCCCATTCCAAAGTTCTCAGGTGATACACCAGCATCCCAACCTCTTCGTCGTAACCAAGAGATAGAGAGATGGATACGCCAAATTGAAAATCTCTCTAATCCACGTACAGACGACACCTTCATCAGAAATGCCAGGGCATCTTGTCGCGGACCAGCAGATCTCATTATAAATAGCTCTATTTTCGACAGCATACGTGATTGGGGCAACTTCAAGACAAAACTACGCCAGAAGTTCCGAGGAACAAGCTCTACTAGTGATTTTTTCCGTCTCCTCCATGAACACCGCCTCACAAGTGGTCAAGCCCCTTTAGACTTTTATATTACCCTTGAAGGGGCAGTTTATCAAGGTGTTCGAGACTACCCTACTGCAGTTGGGGATCCAGATGAGCTGATTAAGAGGCTCTTTTTGCAAGGTCTTCCAGGCTGGTTAAGGGAGATGTGTGCCATGTCGGAAAATGCTCCCCTGCAACAACTGGTGGACACGACTCAGCGGGTATGGAATGCACGTGTGGGCATCCGGACAGGGGAAGAAGGGCCAACTCGTCTATTCCCTTCATCTGCAAGATCTGGGAGTAGAGTAGCAGGAATTGATGTACCTTCCCAGGATAACGTTTCACGATCTTTTGGACTTGTACCACGACGACCATCTCGGCAAGCAGATCAATATAGGAAAGCAACTGCTCGTACGTGTTGGGCGTGCCGTCAGGAAGGGCATTTCCGGAGAGAATGTCCCTTTCTCAACATCCCGAGCGGAATGGGGCCTGCTGCATCGGGAGAAGAGCCATACCCTAGGGGGCAGGGTCCCAGAGTGCAGTTCAATGAGCAACAACCAAATAACCGGACATAAATGGCCTTGTGGACGACCAACTGTTGCAATGAACATAGAGGGGAAATCAATACGAACCTTCATTGACACAGGGAGTCAGGTAACCTTATTGAGAAAGGAAGCTGCTGCACATCTTTCACCCCGTAGGACTTTTATTGCAGCTCGAGGTCTTAGAGGAGTCTCGGGGAAAGAGCTTCCTGTGGTTGAAGAGTTGGATATTGAGATTTGGATAAAATCTGGGAAACGATTAATTCATAGGGTTATTGTTGTTGATAATGTATCCTTTCCAGGTGATCTTCTTGTCGGAGTTGATCTGTTGCGCAGAATGAATTATAAGATCATACATGATGCCTCTACTCAGGAAGCGTATCTTCATCTCGATAATGCCGTTTATCCATTGCAGTATGAGAAGGGTGAATCATTGCAACTCGTATCATTTTTGCAAGCAAATGTGCATCCCCCTGTTGTTCGTTTGGCTCCAACTCGCACGACGGTTTGTCCAGCTCATACTGGTATGTATGTTAATTGTCACCTATCTCCCCATCTACGTGGGAAATCGGTTTTGATATCCAGCTGCACTACTGCACTGGACGTACCCCGGACCCTCGTGGTTCCAAGGGATGCTAAATGTTCAGTTTTTGTTGTGAATTTGTCTTCTAAACCTGTTACATTGCGTAATGGGTCTCATTTTTGTATAGCAGAGGAGGTTCAACTTTTCAATGCTGTTGGTGCTAAAGAAAATATTACTATTTCAGAAAAAGCTGCTGTTGATTTGGATGATCGGAATGAAGTTGCTGATTTTGTGTGGGAAGAGGACGAGTTTGATAGAGAGCATGGTCTTCAGCTGGCAGATAACTCGCAGGTAGATGATGAATTGTGTTCTTTGTTGCCCGAGAGTGATACTGTGGGAAAAATTGATGCTGCTTTAGAAGCAAGTGCAACTGCGGAATTAGCACTAGTTGAAGCAGACAGTGAGGATGTTGTTGCTGGACCATCGCTGGGCCATCTTAACTCGAAGAAACGTGACCAGTTAAGGGCAGTGCTAGCTAAGTTTCCATCTCTCTTCTCAGGGGATAAGACACAAGTAGGCTTAGTTCCTGGTGTAACTCATAAGATCATGACGAAAGATACAAATCCAATATGCACTAGGCAGTGGCGTCTACCAGAGTCAGCTAAACAAAAGATCCGTAAAGAATGTGATGACATGATTAAAGCTGGCATTATTGAACCATCAACATCTCCATGGCTATCTCCTGTAGTGTTAGTCAAAAAGAAAGATGGGACCTTGCGTTTCTGCGTGGATTACCGTAACTTAAATGCAGTGACTATTGCTGATACATATCCTCTTCCGAGGATTGATGAGCTTGTGGATGAGCTCAGAGACACTCAGGTCTTTTCCCTTCTCGATAGCCGTTCTGCATACTGGTCAGTGGCTGTAGATCCTTCTGATAAGCCTAAAACTGCTTTCAGCGACGGCTACCGTCTTTTTCAGTTTCGCCGAATGCCTTTTGGGCTTTCCACAGCACCAACAACATTCCAACGCACTATGAATATAGTACTTTCCCCAGTTCTTGGCAGGCACACACTTGCTTATTTAGATGATGTTGTAGTTTACAGCCCTGATTTCGCATCACACCTTGTACAGCTTGAGGAAACGCTAAGAGTTCTTGATAATGCTGGTTTCAAGCTTAACATGTCAAAATGCGAGTTTGCAGTGCAGGAGTTTCGATTCCTTGGATTTAAAGTGACCCCTGAAGGTATATTGCCAGACCCTGAAAAGGTACGTAGCATTGTGAACATGCCACCTCCGCGAAATGCAAAGGGCGTGCGCCGTTTTCTTGGCGCTACCGGTTTCTTTAGGAAACATATACCTAAATATGCTGCTATAGTGGCACCATTGACGCAGCTTACAAGGAAAGATCAACCATTCAGTTGGGGTACTCGTGAGCAGGAAGCATTTCAGTCTTTAAAGGGCAAGCTAGCCTCTGCGCCTATATTACAGAAACCTCGTTTTAACGATCCCTTTGAGGTACATACAGATGCGTCGCAAACAGCTATTGGTGCTTGTTTAATGCAGAGGGACACTGATGGTAATCCTGCTGCAGTTGCATACTTTTCCCGTAAACTTCGGGGGGCAGAAACACGCTATTCTGCAACAGATGCTGAAGCTCTGGCTGTGGTAGAAGGAGTAAGGGCATTTGATCCTTACATTTATGGTAGACAATTTATCGTCTATACTGATCATCGCCCATTGGTTTATGTTTTTACGAGGAAGACAAAAAGTCCTCGTATGTCACGCTGGGCATATGAGCTCTCCCATTACCAATTTAAGATCGTCTATAAGCAGGGAATCCAACACAAAGTACCTGATATGTTATCTCGTGCTATAGGGCAAGTCGATCTTGCCGATGTTGACCCGATTGCAATGCGGGAGGAACAAATTAAAGACCCATTGCTCCTAGAAATTATTGAGTATCTTGAGGAAAGGAGTGTGCCTAAGAAGAAGCTACCTTTAGCTTTAGAGGAATTTTCTTTGCAGAATGGCGTTCTTTATCACATTCGTGAGTTACCTGGACATGTAGTGCATCAGTTGGTAGTTCCACGTTCATTACGTACAGCTGCCTTGAAACTTGCACATAACAGTGCATTTGCTTCCCATCCTGGTATATTTAGGACCTATCAAAAGTTAAGGGACCTATTTTATTTTCCTAACATGTTGCGAGATGTTAAAAGTTATGTTACTTCATGTGCAACATGTCAGCGAAGAAAGGGTACTCCACATAGGGCCCCTTTGGCTGCTGCCCAGAGGTATCGGCTCCATTTCAGAAAGTGTCAGCTGATCTTGTGGATTGTGGCCAGTCGAATGGTGGATATAGGTATATTCTTGTTTTGATTGACCATCTAACACGGTTTTTACAGTTGATTCCGGTCCCTTCCAAGGAAGCAGAGGTGATTGCCGAAGCTTATATTAATGACTTTCTAACAATTTTTGGTCCGCCACGGCTCCTACAGATGGTGGGTGTGAGTTTACTAATAGATTATTTACTCAGGTATGTGATATTGTCAAAACTAAGACTCATCTTACCATTGCATGTCACCCACAAGCTAATGGGATGGTTGAAAGATCTAATAAGGTGGTGAAAGAGGCATTAGCGACTCTAACTGAACGACATCCTTTAGAGTGGCATCAGTATGTCCCTCAGGTCCGGCTAGCATTGAATACTGCATTTCATAGCTCGGTAGGTGACCAGCCACTGTATCTCCTTATGGGTCATAATGGTCATTTCCCTGTAGGTCTTTCAAATAATGTGACGTTTGCATCGGATGCCGCGAAAGAGTTTCATGATGCTTTACAGGAAGCGCGATATGTTGCAGTTGAAACCTCGCGTCGGGCACGGGAAACTTGGGCGAGAAACTATAATAAACGATGCAGAAAAGTACCTGCAATGGATGTTGGGTCACTCATTCTGTTTAGGAATTTCCGCCGGCTTACTGGTCCTCGCAGGACTTTAGGTTCTCGGTGGGATGGGCCAGCCCGAATCATTAAACGTATCGGACCTGTAACTTACAGGTAGAACCACCTTATAAAGAACGCAGGCTACATGCTAACCAGATTAAACCTTTCAGGACACCTGAGGAGCTAGCATTTGTGAATGATCGACAGAATGTGCCAGTCGATCCAGGTGTTGACATACAGCCGCTAAATCAGGAGGATGCTGACACAGATCCTCAGGAAGTACTACTTTTATCCTCTGTGCGACCTGGTTGAGCTGCAACACAGGTCATCCTGTTAATAGTTTTTAAATATGTGTATTTTGTATGTAATTTTGGTTCCTTTATGTTTGTAACCTTTTATTTTATTTGAGTTCAGTTTCAATTTTAAGTTGTACTATTTATTTTAGTTCTTAATGTTTTATTATCAAGTTTATTTTAGTCGTAAGCATTGTTTTATTTCTTGTACTTATATTTAGTTTACCGGTTTATGTGTACTTCTGAGCTAGCATTTGACCGGTTTTCATAAGTTTGACTCTTTTATTTCCTTTAGGTATGTTTATTTTTCTTAATGTTTTTATTGTTTTAAGAGTTCTGGTAGTTTTTCTTTGTGGGCCGGCTCAGTATATACAGCCTTTATAATTGCTGCCTTTTCATATCCACAGTTCCTGCCACTGCGAAGGAGCCGAGGGAAGGGGCTCCAGCCATGTATTTGGATATGTTGTGACTGTCTCCCACAGATGCTTCGGTCACAGGTCACCCATTCCCACCATTTAGGAGAAGAGGGCGGGACGAGTCGTAGCTGATATGGGCAAGGTGGACGAGCTGACCGTGTTGGACGATTTACGCCAGATAGACGAGATGGGAGGAAGAGACCTTGGTAATAGCTGCTAGACATCCTGGAGATGGGAGTGTGAATGATCGGCTCGTCGCTGTTATCCCGATGACTGCTTCGTAATCTCTGCGCCAGATCGTCATGGAAATGGGCGGGCCCGGAGCGGAGCGCAGGGATCCATCCAGAACTCGAGACGAGTGGAGGCGACGCCCCGACATTCACTCCCGGGGCATGGGAAGGGTTGTCGTGATCGAATTTGCAGTCGGGCATCCATACTGGAGCATAGAAGATGGGGAAGCAAGGAAATGGGTCT
>NW_028234442.1:1668056-1670556 GCF_977035675.1 Penaeus japonicus
GACTTTATATCGTATCTTTCTCTCACTCTCTCTTCTCATTTGAGAGTTTGTATGTGTAAGTATTGTGTGATTGTTTATTTGTGTGAAAATATCGTATCTAAATAAATCTCTTCTCTCTCTCTTCTCTTTCTGTGTGTGTGTTTGTGTGTGTATGTGTGTGAGTGTTTGTTTGTGTGTGTGTATGTGTGGGGGCTTTGTGTGCTGTGTTTGTGTGTGTGTTTATTTGTGTGACTGTATAGATATATAAATATATCTCCATCTCTATCATCCTTCTCTCCTCGTCTCTCTCTCTCTCTCTCTCTCTCTCTCTCTCTCTCTCTCTCTCTCTCTCTCTCTCTCTCTTCTTTCTAATCTTTCCCTTTCTTGTATGTGTGTGTGTGTATGTTTACCTGTGTGACTGTGTATGTTCCTTGCTCTCGTCTGCATATATATATATTATATATAATATATATATATACATATATATATATATATATATATATATATATATATATATATATATATATATAATATATTATATATATATAATTTAGTTTGTTATATATATACATATATATATATACATATATATATATATATATTATATAATATTATTATAAAAAAACATGTGTGTGTGTGTGTGTGTGTGTGTGTGTGTGTATGTATGTATGTATGTATATATGTAAACATTTAGATTGATAGATATAAACAAAAATAACAACAGCAAAAGTGTTTCTTCCTCTACATTTATACTTACAAGAAAAGAATGAGAACAAAAAAAAAGGCCAGAGAACAGAATACTGCACGGCCTCTTGAGCATCGCAGCCATGCCAAATACTTTGCTTTTATTGCTATTGGAAACTGCCATGCTGTCCCACATGCTCATGCAGCTGATATAAAACATGGTTAGGATTCCAGCTTTTCACAAGGAGTCGGTTCCCATGAGGATCTACATCGTTATGAATATAATGTAGGTATGTGTATGTGGTAGATATATAGTTGCAGATAAATAGCTAGATACTTATAGATCTCTACGCTTATAGAGACACAATCTTACGATGTTGAGTTGATTATTTGAATATATATATATATATATATATATATATATATATATATATATATATATATATATAGAGAGAGAGAGAGAGAGAGAGAGAGAGAGAGAGAGAGAGAGAGAGAGAGAGAGAGAGAAATAAACAAAACACTATCGAGTTGGTTCATGTGATCTGGTTTTGCTCTCTCTACTCGTGTCTGTTATGTGTTAACTCCTATGTTAGGGAAAGTTAGTGTCTCTATCAGGATAAATGGATAAGCTTCCGTAACAATACAGGGATAAATGGATACACAGTTAAGCAGATAGTGGAACAGAAGGAAAAACGACATCAATATATATTTTCTTATGGTGAATTGTATGGATGCGAGACACTCATTGAAGCGAAAGAAAGAATGATTCTCGTGGGAAATCTCAATAAAGCCTCAATAAAAGAAGCGAGGAAGCGATACCATAAATGGTGTACTGAGTGACATAGATCAAAGGAGGGAAACAATTGTCCATTTCCAAAAAGATTAATGGCAAAAAGGCTTGTTATTCATTCGGTATCAATAGCTTGATGTGCAGGAAATTATCTATGACGTGAAACTCCTTCGACTTAAATCATTTAATTATTGTTATCTGCCAAGTGCCAGGTTATCTGCCACTTGGCAAATGATATCAGCAATAATCTGACATGTAAATCACCTTTCATCATCTGTACAAAATATTTCTTTAAGGTTGATAGTGATAATAGAATTATGATGTTTTATATAACAATTTTAACTAATCACAATCTCGATGATGATAATGATGATAATAAGAAAAATACTTATAATGATAATGTTGATAATGTTGATGATGATAATATTGTTTAAAAAACAATAATGATGAAAATTTTATAAATATTATCATAAGGATGATAAAGATGTGATGATAATAAAAATGATAGTAGTATGACAACAACAAAAACTACAAAAGGGAGACAAAAGAGGGAGATGTTAATGATTATAATAATAATGATAATAATGTAGCTCATAATAACAAAAATAACAATGATAGAAATGAAGACAGCAATAACGACAAAAATTATTATATTGATAATAACAATAATGATAATGATAGATATGATAGTGATAATAGTTATGATAATGATAACTACTAGGGTAAATAATAATGATAACAACAGCAACAGTAATATCATGATAACATAATAATGATACTGAAAATAATAATAGCAACAACGATATAACGAAGATAAACATAGTAATGAGGGAAAAAATATAGAATCAATGGAAATAATAATAATAATGATAATGGTAGTAGCAATAGTATATATAATAGTAATGACGATAACGATGTAATGACGACGGCAGTGTTGATTAGAGTAATAATAATAATAATAATAATAATAAAAGTAACAATGACACAGGTGATGATTACAAGAACAACAAGAGCAGGAACAAGAACTATAATGATAATAATAATAAT
>NW_028234442.1:1700556-1705556 GCF_977035675.1 Penaeus japonicus
ATCAATGAATAAGGGAATGAATGAATAGATAAGGGAATGAATCAATGAATAAGGGAATGAATAAATAGATAAGGGAATGAATGAATAAATAAGGGAATGAATGAATGAATAAGGGAATGAATCAACGAATAAGGGAATGAATGAATAGATAAGGGAATGAATCATTGAATAAGGGAATGAATGAATAGATAAGGGAATGAATCAATGAATAAGAGGAATGAAAGATAAGTAGGTAATTGAATCAATGACAGGGAATAAGTAAGGTAATGAATCAATGAATAAGGGAATGAATGAATAAGTAAGGTAATGAATCAATGAATAAGGGAATGAATGAATAGATAAGGGAATGAATCAATGAATAAGGGAATGAATGAATAGATAAGGGAATGAATCAATGAATAAGGGAATGAATGAATAAGTAAGGTAATGAATCAATGAATAAGGGAATGAATGAATAAGTAAGGTAATGAATCAATGAATAAGGGAATGAATGAATAAGTAAGGTAATGAATCAATGAATAAGGGAATGAATTAATAAGTAAGGTAATGAATCAATGAATAAGGGAATGAATTAATAAGTAAGGTAATGAATCAATGAATAAGGGAATGAATGAATAAATAAGGGAATGGATCAATGAATAAGGGAATGAATGAATAGATAAGGGAACGAATCAATGAATAAGGGAATGAATTGATAAATATGGGAATGAATGAATAGATAAGGGAATGAATGATTAAATTGGACTAAGTAATGAATTGATGAATAAGCAATCACATGAAATAATTAGATTGAGTAGATATATCGATAGATTGAGAATGAACGAAGATCGAAAAAGGATGAAAAACGAAGAACGAAATTAAAAGAAAGAAAGAACGAGAGCTTGGAAAATATAAATCAAGGTAGAGTAGAAGGGAAGTACAAGAAAATAAAAAAAGAAGTACAGGAAAGAACGAAAGAAAGAGAGAAAGAACGAATGAAAAGCAAAAGGACAAAGAAAAAAACAACAAAGAACCAAAGAAAGTAGGAAATCACCAAAGAAAGAATAAAACAAAGAAATGAACAAAGTAGAGTACAGAGAAGAAAAAAAAGAAAGAAAAAAAATAAAGCTAAAAAAAAAGAGAGAGAGAGAAAAAAAAAAGAAAAAGAAAAAAATAATAAAATCAAACATTAAAACCCTCAGCATTGGGTAGCAAGCCCCCCCCCCCCCCCCCCCCGTTCAGGCTCTCATGTCCTCGAGGTCCAACCACTGACGCCACGAGATACAATACGAGTCCGCTAGTTCTGCGAGGCCTGTCCTTTATAGCCAATAAGTATGAGCAGGGGCGCCGTGCGTTGCCTCGCCAGCGTAATATGTGCCTGGGAAACCATATGCTTTACACGTGCACCAGTGCCACCGATCTCCTGTGTGCGGTTTGGCGAGCGACGTGGGGGGACCTGTGCTCCGTTTGTGTGTTTGTGGGACGTGGTCGAGACTGGTGGTTTGTGTGTTGTTTTGCTTTGTTTGTTTGTTTGTTTTGGTGTGTCTTTGTGTGCGGTTTGGCGAGCGACGTGGGGGGGACCTGAGCTCCGTTTGTGTGTTTGTGGGACGTGGTTGAGACTGGTGGTTTGTGTGTTTTTTGCTTTGTTTGTTTGTTTGTTTGTTTTGGTGGGTCTTTGTGGTATGGTTTGCGGGAGATAGAGGTCGTTGGGGAAATGTGGTCGGAGGTGTTGTAATTGATTTATTTTTGGTTGGTTATTTAGGTTTGAGGGGTGGTTGGTGTGCGAGAGAGAGAAAGAGTGAGACAGAGAGAGAGAGAGAGAGAGAGAGAGAGAGAGAGAGAGAGAGAGAGAGAGAGAGAGAGAGAGAGAGAGAGAGAGAGAGAGAGAGAGAGAGAGCGATAGATAGATAGATAGAGAGAGAGAGAGAGAGAGAGAGAGAGAGAGAGAGAGAGAGAGAGAGAGAGAGAGAGAGAGAGAGAGAGAGAGAGAGAGAAATAAAAAGAGAAAGAGGGAGTGAGTGAGAGAGCGATAGATAGAAAGAAAGATAGAGAGAGAGAGCAGAGAGAAATAATTCTTAATTGCGTGTACTTAATACTGCTTACGAACCTATAAGTACATATGTATGTGCACATATCAAATTATGCCTATAAAGGGATACGAATCCACTATTCAAGTCTCTCATTTGCATGAATTATCCGAAACAAACCAAGTGCTTCCGTCTGAGTCATTTTAACATTTTCCAAAACTCCTCGTCCTTGTCCAATCTAGCCTCCTTATCATTATGCAAATTGATTTCTTCCCTTCCGCGATAAGCTTGTTGTTAATGAAGCCGAATTTCGGGCTAATATTTACGACTATTTCCTTGTATTTTTGTTATTGTTGTTGTTGTTGTTTTCTGATATGTAAATATATTCTAAGTTTATGTTTACCCTGAATTCGTATGTCAATGTGTGTGTATGTATACCATGCGCATAAGTGTTTTTTTTTTTCCTTTTGAACTTTTGTTTGTAAAAGTTTTCGTATGCATCTGCTTGTAGCGGTGGAGTAAGAGGGAGTTTTGTGTGTGTTAGTGCTTTCATTATATTCATACACACACACACACACAGAAACACACACACACACACACACACACACACACACACACACACACACACACACACACACACACACACTGTATAGACGTACAATGAGCATCAAATCGTTCTTGAATAAAATAATTAATTCAAACACCACACGAAATAACCGCAGCTTCCCCTTGTGGTGACTCACCTCTCGTGATATTCACCACAAAAACATCCGCACTCATGTCCTTAAGATGATAGCCACTGCTATTTATTGTTATGAGTAATGATACTCCATAACTTATTCAGGTTGTACACTGTTCTTCTTTGCTATCTCTCTCTCTCTCTCTCTCTCTCTCTCTCTCTCTGAGTAGATGGTAGAAGAAACGCTTGTTTACCGGTTTCTTTCTTTACTAGGTAGACGCACAGTGTAACAAGTATATACGTTCACCCTAAAAGCAGCTGTAATACATGTATCGAAATGACGGCAATATAGACACACACACACCTATCACACATTCACACACGCCTCTCGTCAGACCGGAATCCCGGGATAGACTCCCTCTCTCGCCTCTCTCGATCTACCAGGTCAGCAGATCTGACCTGGACCTGGCATGGTGACCACGTGACCGATATACATAAGTGATCACGTGGTGGCGTGACTATGTCTTAGGCGTGCACAAACACCCACAGGGAAACTTCCACTGCCACCGACGTGGAAAATTCCCCTGGCACACCAGGCTTTTATGGTTGTTGCCTGGTTGATTGAGGGCTCTTAATACCACCAGCTATAGAGACGATGGTCTGGCTAGTCGCCTCCGTGACCCCCCCCCCCCCCCTCTCCTGACTACAAGCAAAGAAAAACAAAAATCTAAACTCGAAAGTATTTCAACACACAACAGGAAGTCAGCGAGTGGGAAAACGTAGAACGTAATTCAGGGAAGAGAGATTAAAACAATGTGGATTTTTCCCTTTATTACTTTATTATGTCATTATCATCATCATTATTATCAATATCGTTGCTGTCATCATTATCATTATCGTTGTTGTCATCATTATCCTTACTATCATTAATATATCATTAAAATCATTTTTTATAATTAATATCATCATCATTATTGTTATGATTATCATTATCATCATCATTACTATTATCATTATTATTTATATCATTAGCAGTATAGTTTTTTGCATTACTGATGCTATTACTCTTATAATTATTATCATCAGCATTATCATAGAAAGTCAAATCAAATAGTATTATAAAAATAAAGTAATATGAATATTATCCGTCTTTTGCAGTTTATATTTGTTATTGTTGTTATTATTAGGTATATTAATATTATTACTATTGTTATCATTACTGGTTATTTATTACTTTTTGTTGTTAGTATAATAATTATTATTGTTTTTGTCATCTTTATCAATATCCTTTGTTTTGTAGTTGTTCGGTCCATTTTATTATCATATTCATCATCATTACTATTATTATCATTATCATGATTATTATTATACTATTATTATTATTATTATCATTTTTATTATTATCATTATTATTATTATCATTATTATTATTATCATTATTATCATCATCATTATCATCGTCACCATCGTCATCATCATTATCATCATCATCATCACATCATCATCATCATCATCATCATCATTATCATCATCATCATCATCATTATCATCATCATCATTATCATTATTATTATCATTATTATAATCATCAATATCATTATACTTATCAATATTAGTACTAGTAGTAACATTATCATTATCATTATATTCAGTGTTATTATCCTCATTACTATAATCATTGTTATCATATAATTTTCATCATTATTGTCAATAATATTGTTATCATTATTATTATTATTATCATCATTATTATTATTATTATCATTATTATCATTATTATTGGTAAGATTACTATTACCATTCTCATTACTACTATAATTAGTATCATTATCATCATCATTACATTCATTATCATTATCATTACTTTATATTCATAGTTTATTACGTTGCCAATGGAACCAAGCATAAGTGAATTACAAAATCATAACATGTTCAAAGTCTGAAATAAAAACATATTCTTGCTTCAAAATAACAGTGGAAAAGAAATGTGGACACGGTATACATAAAGAAAAAGAAAGAAAGAAAATAAAATTGTCTTATTCCCTCTTTGATTAAAAGCATTATTAAACATATACCTCATGTTTTTCCGTTATCTTTTCTTTTGTCTTTCTGAGAACAAGAATAATTCAAAAAGGCAGAAGAAAGGAAAAGCTATAATTAGGATAAGAAATCCAGCGTGCACAGTTTTAAAAAGGTCTTTCTAGAATGATTCATGTAGACGTAGGTGTGATGGCAACCCATTTCAGACAATACTTTACTTCAGAAAAAGGATTTATTTCATCTAAGCTGTAATTTGTATATAAAGAATAGGTGAC
>NW_028234442.1:1718056-1723056 GCF_977035675.1 Penaeus japonicus
CGCCCTGCAGTCGCCATTTTTGTTCGCTCTTTCTGTGTCTCTAATGATACAAACTATTTCTCTCCCCTACACTTTCCTGTCTCATGCATGTTCCAGCTAGGGGCCCGAGAGACACAGTGCCAAAGGTGAAAGGTCATTTCTTTTGTAGCACCCAAAGTCCTATCTTTTTATCCTTCTATTCTCTGTTTCATGATTATCTTATCTCACGTTCATTCGATTATGTATTCGTTTCGAGTATCTTTAGATCATCAGTGACTGCAGAGATATCCATTTCTTATACTTATAATCTACGTGTTTTAAATCATTTAATGAAGGTTGATTGGTTTCAAGGTATGGTAACTCTTCGTGGTTCAGAATCAAATCAATGTCTTCATTCTTACCCCCCTCGGTACTTTTTTTTTTTTCTATCTTATTCTAAGTCAGTCATTCTACTATCATGCTCTACCGATGCGCTAATACTAGCATTGTTTTTACTTCTTTTTTTTTACCACACTTACTTGACCTCTTTTCACATGCCCAACCCCCGTATTCCGCCCTATATCACCCATACGCAACGCCTTCTCAAATAACACACTTCCTACCAGATGCCCGTGCTTAACACAGTTATCGCCCCCCCCCCCTCCCCCCATTATCCCCACATAATGTTCGGGTACCTATTCCTAATGAACCTTCTTCGGCATCTGTATCATATTTCTCTCGTTAAGTCCCCCCTGTTATTCTGTACACTAGAGGTTCCCCCACACCACGGAACCTACCCTGGTGCTCACTCATTCACTCCCTCATGCAGGACAAGGCAGCATCCCCAATATCCCTCGATGGTCGTTTCTTCATCCTTCCACGACTCACGACCTCCACACACACACACACACACACACACACACACACACACACACACACACACACACACACACACACACACACACACACACACACACACACACACACACACACACACACACACACCGATCTCACTTCCTTGTCGTTCGATTTTCCTCTCGCCACGACAAGCTTCATGCATATTTACGGTTAATTACTTCAGATATACTTGTTCCTAGTTTCTCTGTTCCCTTCTCTCGCTCCGGTAATTTTCCATATCCCTCCACCCTCTTCTCCTCTCTTCGGTTCTCGATTTCTCTCTCTTTCTGCTTCTATCTTCGTAAACTCTTCTTAACCTCCTTTGACCCAATTTCCTCTCTTCGCTTTTACTCTTGATCTTTCGTGTCACTTTCAACATAAATCTTGCTCGCCATCGGGCCGAGTCACCAAGTTGCAGACCTGTGTGGATAGGAAGGTAGAAAAAAAGGAAAAAAAGGGGAAAAAAAAAAGTTTTATATCTAAATAAAAAAAAGAAAGAAAAAAAAAAGAAAAATAGAAGGGAAAGGGAGGAAATGTTTACACGCATGATTTATGGCGAGGGAAAGATATATTTCTTTTCGTTTTCGGTCTGAAATATTTACGATACTTCTCTGAGGTCGTTCATCACGTACTGTTGGATTCTGTTGCACTTCTCTCTCTCTCTCTCTCTCTCTCTCTCTCTCTCTCTCTCTCTCTCTCTCTCTCTCTCTCTCTCTCTCTCTCTCTCTCTTATTCTTTCTCTCTTATCTACTGACACATATTGTCCCTTTCTCTGTCTTGCATTAATTTTCTCTTTGTGTCTCTCCCTAATTCCTTCGCTCTTATCGATTTCTTTCTATGATGCCGTTTTCATTACTTTTCTTATTCCTTTTCTGTCCCTTTCTCATTCTCTCTATCTCTCTGTTCCTCATTCTTTTCTCTCTCACTCATTAATCCTATCCTTAAATCCCCTTCTCTCTCTGTCTCTCCCAGTCACTCTGTCTCTGAATGATATTTTCTTCATGTCTTCCTTTATATCCTGGATTCGCTCTATGTGCCCGCTCCCCCTGCTCTCTCTCTGTCCCCCCCCCCCTCTCTCTCTCCCTCTCCCTCTCTCCCATTGTCTTTCTCTCTCTCCCTCTCTCCCCTTCTCTCTCTCTCTCTCATTCTCTCTCTCCCTCTCTCCCTCTCCCTCTCCCTCTCCCTCTCATTCTGATTCTCACTCTCACTCTCTCTCTCTCCCTCTCATTCTCTCTCTCTCTCCCTCTCATTCTCTCTCTCCCCCCCCTCTCATTATCCCCCCCCCCCCCGCCGCTCTCTCTCTCTCTCTCTCTCTCTCTCTCTCTCTCTCTCTCTCTCTCTCTCTCTCTCTCTCTCTCTCTCTCTCTCTCTCTCTCTCTCTAGTAATTATTCTTCATATCATATTGATATATTTGATACAGTGATATCGACTATATGGTTACTACCCTCTTCTTGAAATGCTTTTGAATATCCAATTACTTATCCTTTATATCGCCTTTGATTTTTTATTTAAGAAAAAAAGGCAGTGATACGGATTTAATTAGCGTTCGCTACGATACATTTTATGAACTCTGCATGCGTGCGTGCGTGTTTGTGTGTGTGTGTTTATGTATTTGTGTATTTGTGTGTGTGTGTGTGTGTGTGTGTATATGTGAGAGAGAGAGAGAGAGAGAGAGAGAGAGAGAGAGAGAGAGAGAGAGAGAGAGAGAGAGAGAGAGAGAGAGAGAGAGAGAGAGAGAGACAGAGAGAGAGAGAGCATTATCCACATATATTTATCTATTTATGGCAAACGCCAGTTTCTATTTAACAAATATCCATCAACTTATACTTCAGATTTATTACCTTCAGTGAATAAAGTAATTCAAACTCCGTGACTACACAAAGAAAAAAAATGAATAATAATCCCACTTTCCTCTCAGTTTAAAAAAACAAAAACTGCAAGTTGTAAACAGCATAACATAAGGACCAGTTTCTGATACAGGAAAGCCATCACTATTAATACGATCAGATAGACTTATACGAATTGGTGAGGCTTCACTGGCGAATCTGTCATTTGCGAAGATTTAGCGAGATGACTTTAAATCTCCTTTGCATTTACTGGAAACAAGGTGACATAGTTAATGTTCCGTATTACTGCAATTACACAATAGCGTTTGGCTAAGAGATGAATGTGTGTGTGTGTGTGTGTGTGTGTGTGTGTGTGTGTGTGTGTGTGTGTGTGTGTGTGTGTGTGTGTGTGTGTGTGTGTGTGTGTGTGTGTGTGTGTGTGTGTGTGTGTGTGTGTGTGTGTGTGTGTGTGTGTGTGTGTGTGTGTGTGTGTGTGTGTGTGTGTGTGTGTGTGTGTGTGTGTGTGTGCACAAATATATAAAAACATATATCTATCATACTGTGGATTTTCTCAATAAAGAAAGAAACTCAATTAATTCGTTTCATTCTCCCCACTTGTTTTAGAAAGATAAAACCGCCAAGAGGTTTATTTTCAAAGACAAAAAAAGTAAATTAAGATCAAAATTAAAGTACAAAAAATTGGTAGTTTGGTCGTTGGCCTTTAATGGCATGTAGGTATAGCTGGATTTTCCTCATAAAATATGGACTATGAAAAGAAAATGGCTCTTCCCTTAACTTTCATATATTCATTAAGACGCAGAATGCCACCATATCAAAAAAAGAAAAAGAAGAAAAAAAAAGAGATAGAGCACCTAACAATTTGTCTAATTGGGTCTACCTATGTTGTCAAACTCTCTGCTCGTCCCTCCTATTTCAGAATATTCTCCCCTTTACATTAAACCCTCGGTTGTATCACTCACAATATTTGACTTGCCTCTTAGTCATCGGAGTATTTATCATAAACAAACAAAATAATATACCCGTAAGCCTACCTTAATCTTAATCCTCTTTCCTGTTCTTTTCCAGGTTTCCTCTTTACTTACTTTCTTATTTCACACATTATTATGACCCAGATAACAATAGTGGTTGCATCCAGTTCATACCACGATCACAATCACTCTCATTTCTTACGAATGAATAAAAGAATAAATAAAAAAGAAAGCGTTGAAGGCAAGGCTTTCGGCAAATGGCGTCTTAGAAACCGTTACGCGTCTCCGGCCAGTTCTACTTTCAGAAGGATGGACGGTTGTTGAGAGAGAAAATAGTTTAAACACCTATCAAACACTGATGTTCTTTCCCTTGTGTAAACTTTGGAATATATCAGATTCCTCTATTTGTACAAATTACCTTATAAAAGACCAAAAAGAAGGGCTCCACACGTGACTCACTTGCTTTCAGAGGGATGGGTGGTTGTTGAGAGAGAAAACGGGAAGCCAGGCGGGCGATTTAAATTATTTGAAGTGATTGTTATTTTATTTTACTTGTGGAGTTATTAACACTAAATTTGGTATAATCTAATTAAATACTATTTTCAGTAATATTACGTGGCACTCACAATGTTTTAAATATATGTCCGATCCTAACTGATCCGGATTTACATATACACAAACACACACACATAAAAACACATACACACACGCATATCTATCTATCCATATGTGTGTGTGTGTGTGTGTGTGTGTGTGTGTGCATATGTATGTGTGTGTGTTTATCGTTATGAGAGAGAAATCAAACGATAAGTCAAGAACGACAAAGAGACTCGTCGTATGCTCAGTGTGCGAGTCCATGTTGTTCGGCACGAGCATTTATCAAAACCTAATCTTTTTATCCATCATCTCCTCGCCCCAAACCGACCATCGACCTGCTCTCTTATCCGTCTGTTTGTGTAATCATGCAATACTAAAACGTTAAGAGCAGTTTATATTTTAAGTCAACGTTTGAATGACGACTGGTCATGCAACATCAGGGTCAGGAAAAGGTCAGCACAGCAAGTAAACAGACTTGGGAATTGGATCCATTCCCTTATAAGGACTCGGTGGCATGCACTTGCTATCAGTGCAAAGGGGGCGGGGGGGGGGAGGGTCTAAGATAGTTCGAATTTAAATGGGTTCTTATTACTTAATATTAATTGTGACCGTTGAGTTTGATTTATAAATCGTGATGAATTATGAATCGTGGGGTAAAGTACGTGTAAACATGTGTTTGTGTGTGCATGTGTGTTTGTGCGTGTGTGTGAGAGAGAGAGAGTGTGTGTTTGT
>NW_028234442.1:1725556-1728056 GCF_977035675.1 Penaeus japonicus
CACCTTTCTAGACTCCTATAAAACGTCGACTAAGTTAGGTCACAGTAGGTAGCACTTAATAAGATCATCGAAGCCATTAATGTTAAGAGGAACACATGGATATAGCGAAGATTTCCACAACCGAATTCAGAGGAAGTGTTGTTATTTGCTTAGCTTGAAGAGCGACTCAAATGCTGTGTTATATGTATAGAAGTTATCAGTACTAATGGGTTGTTTATGTCAGCGTATAACAAATAGCTCGTGTTATGATCGTGTTGTGTTGAGTGACGTTTTCACCTATAGTCATTATCCTTATATAATATATATATATATATATATATATATATATATATATATATATATATATATATATATATATACTTATAGAGATATAGGGAGAGAGAGAGAGAGAGAGAGAGAGAGAGAGAGAGAGAGAGAGAGAGAGAGAGAGAGAGAAAGAAAGAGAGAGAGATAGATAGATATAGATATATATGTGCATCATAAGCACTCGCATTTTCAATAAGATTTTGCAAATGTTATCTTTGTTATTACCTATTTAATCAAAATTGCTATATTCAAAGTAAAAGAGATACAGGAGCACACCCCATGTCAATAATAATACCCTACACCAATATTCAATAATCCACTAAACGAAGCTATAAAAAACAAGACAAATTCTACGTAACCTGGACCTCGAGAGTGTACAGTGTGTGAGGCAACACAATAAGCATTACATATTAAGTGTCCCACCATATACAGTCTAGTTCTGATTTAGTGTATTACAGAAGCACGCTCAGCCATATACACCTCTAATGGACTTGCAAATAGCGAAATTAATTCATTTCGACTTGAAATCTATTTGTTTTAATGCAATATGCAATGAAAACTATACATTCTTTATAGCTAAGTGTTTTGCAATAATTGTTATGTTCTGCAGTGTTAGGGAATGTATCTAATGCTAAGTTAATTTCTCACGTATCATTCCTAAGAGCTATCATGCACTATTACACATTGTTTGTACAATACATAACATAGAATATGTTAACTTTGGCAGACAGACAGGAAAAGCAGCTAAACTTGGAAATATCGTATTCTGACAAGAGAAGCATTTCCATTTATATGTTGATATCCCTGTTTGCAATCTGTTGATGTGTAGAATGTTTTAAAGCAGATCATTTCTCCGTTAAAGAATCCATTGTCACTCTGGTAATTAAATGTAATCAAGTGATGCGTATCCTGTTACAACTACATGAACATAGTGTATTGGCATGGAAACCTGGAAACCTGGAACATTGCTTGGAATAGCCAAAGGAGACTATTCAGGTGACAGTCCAGGATCAGACAAATGAAGAAGCAGCAGGAAGAGCACCTAGATGTAAAAAAAAAAAAAAAAAATCAATGGGAATAATCTCCCTTGGCGACCCTACCCAACAGAAGGAGAGACAGAAGACTGACTGATACATACAAATTTGAATGATTAAACAAATACAAGGAGACACAGTAAGAAAAAAAAGAAAAGAAAAAATACATACATATATATATATATATATATATATATATATATATATATATATATATATATATATAAGAAGAAGAAAAAGGAAATCAGAGGGCACAAGAGAACCACCTGTCTAAAGAGAGTATTGTTGCAGGACCTCAGATGTCATTTCTTTACAATGTTGGAGCAGATCAAAGACTTATCACTTCATTGTAACGTGTAACCTGTTTCTATTGAGAGAATGTTTTTCCTCTCAGTGCTTCGGATGGATTGTTGTATCTAAACCAACAAATTGCTAAAACGTACCAGAGAGTAACATACTACACCACTAAAACTTACCTTAATACTATCAAACGCTGATATAAATAGCGTGCTAACACTATTAAACAGTATGAATGGCACTATTTCACCTCCCCTAAAAAATCTGAAATGTTAACACCAACAGAAAAAGGACATGTTGCAATGGGCCTAATGTTCTCCCGTAACCTAACATAAATTAGGTTAACTTAAACCCAACCTAACTTAACTTGACTTAATCTAGCCTAATGTAATCTAATCTAACAACCTAACCTAACCTAACCTAACCTAATCTAATCTAACTTAACTAAACCAAATCTAATCTAACCTAACCTAATTTAATCCAACCTAACCTAACCTAACCTAACCTAACCTAACCTAACCTAACCTAACCTAACCTAACCTAACCTAACCTAATCTAACCTAACCTAACCTAATAACCAAACCTAATCTAAACATCAACCTAAACGAAGACTGGGGAACTTTGGGGAGACCCAACCACTAAACCAATCACTAAATCAACCAATAAAATACAAACACAATAATTCTACTAAATTACTTACAGAGCTGCTCAGACTATCGTTCAAAAGAGAAACATAACACAAAATCTGTAAAATCACTGTAAAAAGTTCGTGTGTATTACGATACTTTCCTTGTAACTTGTGATCCGAAAAAGCAAAGGTAGATTTACAGCACGCAATCATTTTTCATTGATACTTCATTCTT
>NW_028234442.1:1745556-1753056 GCF_977035675.1 Penaeus japonicus
ACATATACCTTAAACATAGGAAAAATCTAATTAAGTTTCCCGGAGTGAAATAGCACTGAACTGCCCGGTCAGAGAGTGGAAATTTCCCGAGAGAAATCCAAAGAGAAAAATATATATACGACAGCTAAAAGTTGGTACGTAAGACACCCAGCCTAACATTTCTTAGCTTATAAAAAGACCGAGAGAAGGTGAGAATCCGGACTTGCCTTGGAATGGCTCGAGATATAGCATGTGTGTGTTTTCCGGAGCGAGTGAGAGAAAGAGAAGAAGAGAAAGAGTGAGAGAGAGAGAGAGAAGGGGGGAGAGGAGGGGGAGAGAGAGAGAGAGGGGGAGGGAAGAGAGAGAGAGAGAGAGAAGGGGGGAGGGAGGGAAGAGAGAGAGAGAGAGAGAAAGGGGAGGGGGGGAGGGGAGAGAGAGAGGGGGGGAGGGAGGGAAGAGAGAGAGAGGGGAAGAGAGAGAGAGAGAGAGAAAGATAGAGAGAGAGAAAGAAAGGGAGAGAGAGGGAGGGAGGAAAGAGAGAGGGAGAGAATTTAAGCATGTCTAAGTTTGCACTTCTACATGTATACGGTAGCATGGCGTAAGGTGTAAAGAACATGGCCGAAACAGCTTTCTTGATTTATTGCTTAAGCTTTACCTAACCTCACCTCACCTCACCTCACCTCACCTCACTTAACTTAACTTAACTTAACTTAACTTAACTTAACTTAACTTAACTTAACTTAACTTAACTTAACTTAACTTAACTTAACTTAACTTAACTTAACCTAACCTAACCTAACCTCACCTCACCTCACCTCACCTCACCTCACCTAACTTAACCTAACCTAACCTAACCCAACCTAACCTCACCTAACCTAACCCAACCTAACCTAACCTAACCTAACCTCACCTAACCTAACCCAACCTAACCTAACCTAACCCAACCTAACCTAACCTAACCTAACGTATGTTAGAATGAAGGCGGTCCTCCGAGGTGTCGCTCCTCTGCTCCCCGAGAGGAGACTCTCTACCACAATGTATGATTTGTCTCAAGATATGTGTGGATCTTGTGACATGTGACATTTGAAGTGTGGTGAGGGATGTGTTGCATCAATACATAGCTCTTGCAAAGGGAAAGACAGAACAACACTGGTATGTTTGACGTGACAGTAAGAGAGAGGTAGACAGATAGGCGAAGCAAGAGCGTACGGATATGTATGTATAGGTGTTATGTGGTAGATACAAATTATAATGATGATGGCATTATATAGAATGCATGTGCAAATGATATTCGATGGACATGATAACAGTTACATCAAACATAATATATAAGTACAAATGGTTATTTCAAGGTTACAGAGAGAGAGGGGGCGGGGGGGGGGGGGAGAAGAGAGAGAAAGACAGAAAGAGACAGAGAGAGGGGGGTGAGATGGAGAGTGGTATGGAGGAGAGGAGAGGAGAGGAGAGAGAGAGAGAGAGAGAGAGAGAGAGAGAGAGAGAGAGAGAGAGAGAGAGAGAGAGAGAGAGAGAGAGAGAGAGAGAGAGAGAGAGAGAGAGAGAGAGAGAGAGAGAGAGAAAGAAAGAGAGAGAGAGACAGGAGGGATAGGAATGTGTCCTAATCGAGTTCTTCACACCCAGAATCATCCTAAAATATCAAGTTGCAAAATGCTAGCCTGACTGTACAGCAAACCATACTATGAACCATACTAAGTAAACCATACTATGAACGTTTTCTTAAAGCCATTCCTTGGTGACTTCCAAAAAAAACTGATGGGATAGATGAAGAAAGGTATATAAGCAAGCTATAACGCTGTCGTTTTCTTGATATATTAAGAAAGCAACAAGAAATATCACTAATCGTTCAAATGGGCAATTGAATGGGCTTGCAGCTATCTTTCCGAATGGCCATCTACAGCATATTCCTGTCCTTTTCTGCCTACAGTACAGTATGCAGCAATTTCGTTTTAAATTCATATACCAACATGACCAAGTTATCATGCCATAGTGCAACTATGAAGTCATGCATTCATGCAGTGAGGAAGTACGTGGAAAAAGTTTTAATTGCTTTACAACTCACATGGCGGGACACACTCCCCACACTTAGGGTTCGGAGATTAATTGCTGTACAAAAAAAAAAAAAAAAAAAAAAAAAAAATCTTATTGCCTGACCTTATCTTTACGCAGTGGGTGAGACAAGTTCTTTAGTTTTTATCTTATTATGCCAGTTTTATTTTTTCTTTCTTTCGTTTTTCTTTCTTTTTGTAAGACTACATGAATGAAGACTATGCCATGCGTCAGTGTAAGTATATGAGTGCATAAGTGTATGATGCTTGGATATTCAGTTTTGACCTAAAAAAAAAAAAAAAATTATCATATCTCAAACTTTGTGTAAATCTCCGATGACTCAATTCTCATTTTAGATTTGTCAAAACTTCTAAGACATTATATCTGTTCTTTTCCGGTGCTGATAATTCCCGATAAAAGAAAACTTCAACATTTTATTTCTTCCTTGCAGTTCAGATATCTATTCCCTCTTTCTTGCAATTTATTTTCACTTCTGGCATTAACTGTCAAGGAGGTTATTTTCATGTCGAAATATATTTCCAAGACACTCAATTTGCTATTAAAGATTCAAGTATATAGTTTAAGGGCATTCAAAATGACAAAACACTGAATGAGGCTTACTTCAATATCCCTAATAAAAAAAACAAAATGATATGTCAATACATAAATATCGAAACCAAAAATACAGTCGCATGGTCGTGGTACCTAATTTGTTAAGTTGCACAGTTAACCATGATTACGAAAGTTATAGATATAGACGTAACATTATGAAGAGCATGCATGCCTTTGACAGTGCGGGATCAATGTGAAAAAAATATTTTGAGGAAAAGATTGGCTGTGCAGTTAAATAAGAGGAGGGGAGAGAGGTCAGGGAGGAGGGGAGAGGAGCAGAGGGGAAGGGAGAGGGGTAGAGGAGAGGGGAGAGAGGCAGAGGGGAAGGGAGAGGGCAGAGTAGAAGGAAGAAGGGAAGGGAGCAAGACAGAGGAAAATGGAAAGGGACAGAGGGAAAGGGCAGAGGGGAAGCGAGAAGGGAGAAGGACAGAGGGAAAGGGAGAGGCTGCGGGGAAGGGAGAAGGGAGGGGGGAGAGGGACAGTGGGGAAGAGAGAGAAGCAGAGGGAAGCGGGAAAGAGGATAAGAACAAAAAGTAAGAGGGAAAGGGAGAGGGGTGAGAGGGGAGTGAAGAAGTTGAGTGTGAAGGATATAAAGGAAAGCAGAGGAAGGGACTAAGGGAGGGAGGGGGGGGTAGGCGAGGAGGGAAGGTGACACAAAGTCCTTCTTCACAATGACTGTTTAAAAAATGGAAAAAAAAAATCGCATAAAGAACTCAATAATTACAGTGTGTCGGTTGTAAGTTTCTGGACGAGGTGAGTAGATAGGCATGATCTCGCCCTCTAATTAACAGTAATTACACAGTCAAGGAGACGTTAATCACATGAATAAAGATAATGGTTCTTCCCGAAAAGAAAAGAGGAAAAGCAAGTATAAAAATACAGATACACATAGCTACACACATGAGAATATGACGCTCTCATTTATATGAATATGAATATATATATATATATATATATATATATATATATATATATATGTATATATAACTATTTATATATATATATAAATCTATATGTATATATGTATATATATATCACTATATATAGATGCATACCTACATATATACACATATATATATAATATATATATATATATATATATATATTTATTGTGTGTGTGTGTGTGTGTGTGTGTGTGTGTGTGTGTGTGTGTGTGTGTGTGTGTGTGATTTCCGATAGAATTACTTATATACAGTCAATCATATAGTATTTGATCGCGTAGAATTGCTAATTCACATTGCACTTAATCGTTTGACAATAAGGAAAATAACATCAACAACCACTGCTATTATATACACATCAACATTAACATAAAAGAAAACGGAATAAGGAACAAAACAAGGCACTGACTAAAAGAAAAGAAAAAGGAGAACAAAAATATGTGATAGCTGAAGGCATGACAATCGGAAGTTTATTATTGGTTGAATATTTTCATGTAAAATGTGAATGAAAAAGAGGAAAACTTTTCGAAAACTGATAAAAAGCCAAAGATTTCACTTGAAATTATTAATATTTACTTGGCCATTGTTATTCATCGAAAACATGGCTGTCGGATATGCTAGTAAAAGATATGTTACATGTGTATTATGTATGAAGAATGAGAGAAAGAGGAGAGAGAGAGAGAGAGAGAGAGAGAGAGAGAGAGAGAGAGAGAGAGAGAGAGAGAGAGAGAGAGAGAGAGAGAGAGAGAGAGAGACAGATAGAGAATTAATGTTCTGGTATGCATTTTTGCAATAGAAAATAAATCGACTGGTTCACACACAGGCTTGAATAACTATATGCATATATACATGCATGGGCGTTTCTGCTTGAATGAATAGAAAGCGTTTTTTTCGAAGCTTTCTATATGCAATGCACACGCACAGCTACTGATAAAGCAGAATAAAGTATTCGTTAAAAAAAAAAATTGTTTATTGCAACTCATAAATATCAATGCAGCCATAGAACAGTGCTAAGACGAAATACAAAACTTTTTCGTGTTCTAGGATACAAATCTTCTATACTTCTCAGGTCCAGCTTTACCGTAATTGAGCTGTCAAACTAGGCCGAAGTGAATTTATTGGCAATCCATTATACTTTGACCTCGCCTGACCTAGTAAATAACGCTGCACCTTAATAAGAAAAATCTGTGCATGGTCGTTGAAATGTTGCAATTACAAAATGTCTGATTTTCGACCTTATGGTCTAGGGTGTACGGGTCATTTTTGTGTCTTCTTTTATGATATGTTGTTTATTTTGTCTCTTCATTATCTCTATGTAATTCGTTGCAACTCATGAAGTCCATAAGGATAATGAAATGATCACAATATTTGAAGATATTTTGCAATCACAATTATGTTCATATACAAAGAGATGATATAAGGTAATAATAGTTCATTATCATTAGCACCAGTCCAATTAACAAGTACATTTAATGACACATCAAAGGTACAGTTTTAATTTATAGATGATAATCATACTATATGTCATTTACAATTGAGTCTGGATAATGACTCGTGGACAGGACGCTATGCATTGCAACTTGACTCATGATAATCACGTATTATTTATTACATCACTACGAAGTGACAAGCTTTCCTTAAGAATCAACACAGTAACAGACATATTGTTAATAAAAATATAAGTGATCAATTAAAATGTAATTCAAATATAAGTGGAAATCAACAACGTTTATTTTCTTAAAAAAAAAAGAAAAAAAAGAAAAAAAAAAGAAAACATAAATAACACAGCTTCAAATAAGCACAGTTTCATGAATAGAAATAATCCATTAATCTAATAATCAAAATGAACTTGCTCTACGTATTCACGGGGTGACTATGATGAATTCAAGAACGCAGCTAATAACCGTGAATAAAGCGCCTAAGGCAGTAGTGGATGGGGAGACATAGTAAGTAGTAATGAAACAGAGGAATGGGATTAATAATAATGAAGATAATAATAAGGATAATAAGACGAATAAGAATAAGAAATGATAATAAGAAGAAAAATAAGAAGTATAATGCTAATAATAATAAGAAGAAAAATAAGAAGTATAATGCTAATAATAAGAAGAAGAAAAAGAAGAAGACGAAAACAACAAAACCAACAACAAATTGTAGCCATAACGGTATGATTTCTTTCAAAATACACTTCCGAGGTCGTTTTTTTATTTTTATTCCTCGTCGCTAATTTGTCAGAGATTTAGATTCTAGATTCTAACTCTCTCTCTCTCTCTCTCTCTCTCTCTCTCTCTCTCTCTCTCTCTCTCTCTCTCGAGAGAGAGAGAGAGAGAGAGAGAGAGAGAGAGAGAGAGAGAGAGAGAGAGAGAGAGAGAGAGAGAGAGAGAGAGAGAGAGAGAGAGAGAGAGAGAGAGAGAGAGAGAGAGAGAGAGAGAGAGAGAGAGAGAGAGTGAGTGAAAGAGAGAGAGAGAGAGAATGAGAGAGAGAGAGAGAAAGAGAGAGAGAGAGAGAGGGAGAAGTGTTCTTGATACCATAATAGGGGAAATTATGTAATGAGATCTATGTATTCAGGTTAAATGTTATTGCATTATGTAATTGCTATTATGTATATCATCAAAATTGTTATCTATTATCTAGATAAAAAAAAATCTTTGTCAGAAATAATTAAAAAGTTTATAAGATTTTACTCGTATGGATCTTTACTGTGTTTTTCGTTTTTATAATGAAAGGCCATCATCATCCCCATTATCATCATTATCATCATTTAGTATTTTTGTTATAATCATAGCTACGAGTGATATCAACATAGTTATCTTTATGTTTTTTTTTTCTGCTATCGTATTAGTTATTAGTTATTGCCATTCTTACTATCATCATCTTTTATGTTATTCAATGATCGTTCCTATCCTATTGATATTGTTATCATCATTAAATTATCGTTTTTGGATTTCTTAGTATTGTCATTATATTGTCATTCCCCTCTTTCGAAAAGCATCAACATATCATTTACTCTCTCTCTCTCTCTCTCTCTCTCTCTCTCTCTCTCTCTCTCTCTCTCTCTCTCTCTCTCTCTCTCTCTCTCTATCTATCTATCTCTCTCTCTCTCCCTCCCTTCCTCCCTTCCTCCCTCCCTCCCTCCCTCCCTCCCTCCCTCTCCCTCTCTCTCTCTCTCTAGAATATGATCTTCTCCTCCTCCCTCTCTTCCTCCCAAACATTAACGTATTCTCTTTCCTCTCCAAAATAAAGCTCGACTCAACTGCTACTTTGACCTTGGTTCTTGACCTTTGCTCTGCCTTCCGTGCGCCATTAAAACTAGTCTTCCTGTGAAATTATTTTTTGATGGCTTGCCTCACTTGGGTACGTAGCACTTGCTGCTTGAATTTATCATTTTCATTTTTTAACTACATCGTGTTTTGATTTTCAGCTTTTTTTCGTCTTCTTCTTTTTCTTATTTACCTTTCTTTAGATAGCAACCTTGAGGCATTGGTTATGATATTATGAAAATGGAAATTGTAATTGCTTGTAAGTAAGCAATCTAACTCCCCATTTTATTTTCAATACCATTATGCATATTAATTTCGTCTACATAATCCTTTTAGATTCTGATAAGGATAACATTACTACTGATGATAATAATATCTGTGATAATGCTCTCAATAATTATGGGGAAATTATTATATTGATATAGTATCAATCATTATCATAAAATCATAATATTGATATGGTATTACTAATAATGATTAGATAATAACATTGATATTAAGATTATCATTCTTGGTATAACTTTTATCATCATCATCTTTATAATTCAATCATCAGCATTAGTATTGAATTGCCACAATTATTGTTATTTCTATTATCATGATTAGTAGTAATAACAAATTCTTATCCGTATCACCATCCCTCT
>NW_028234442.1:1850556-1868056 GCF_977035675.1 Penaeus japonicus
GATGCTCTCTGCTGACGCCCTTTCAGAGCTAGGGTATCAACGGTTCCTGTTCCCTGAATTGCCATAGTATGTGTATTATATATATATATATATATATATATATATATATATATATATATATATATATATATATATATATATATACATATATATGGACGGTATACAAATACATAAACACATACAGACACGTATCTGTGTAATTTCTCTCCCTTTCTCTTTTTCTTTCTTTCTTTCTCTCACTCTCTCTTTCTCTTTCTCTCGTCTCTCTCTCTGTCTCTCTCTCTTGTTCTCTCTCTCTCTCTTTCTCTCTCTCTCTGTCTGTCTGACTCTCCCTCAATTTCTCTCTCTCTGAACATTGTAATAATTATTATTATCATTTACATGATAACAAAACTATTAAAAATAATTGAATAGCGACTAAAGGGCCATCAATATTGAACAATATTTTAATCGTGTGAGGCAGTGCTATTCACTTTATTCTAAAAGTTCAAAGCATTCAGAGTGAGAGACGCAAAAGCCATAAGCCACAAGGGTAAACAGGAAAAAATACACAGGAAATACATTCCACATGTTCGTAGGTTCTGCGGTAAATGTTGAATTCTCTCTTTCCTCTCTCTCTTCCTTTCTTTCTCTCTTTCTCTCGCTCTTGCTCTCACTCTAGCTCTTGCTTTCGCTCTCTCTCTCTCTCTCGCTCCCCCCCCCCCTCCCTCTCCCCCCCTCTCTCTCTCTCTCTCTCTCTCTCTCTCTCTCTCTCTTTCTCCTCGAAGTTTCACAGACACTCCCTTTGGACACTCGGTGGCACTGACTCGGAAATTCAACTTCAAAGTCAAATAACCTGAGGTTACTATATAAGATGGAATAATGCAATACCTCATTGATATACTATGATCCTAGGTTGACAATTCTTTTGTTGGGTCGCGTGGTCTAGTTGGTTTAGTACTGTACCTGAGGGTGACAGAGGTTCGACTCTGGATCAGGGCGGCATGCTTTACATATATATATATATATATATATATATATATATATATATATGTATGTATATATATATATATATATATATATATATATATATAAATATGTATTTAACCAAAAAAGAAAAAAGAAAAAAAATAATTTCCACATATCTCCTTCCATCGGTGTTCATCCTTCTCGAAATTTCTCCCTCTCTCTGCAGCATCTCGTATTACAAAGATCGTCTAACATTCTTCTCACTATTCTTTTATCCATAATTTGTATTCATTATCCCGGATCCCCAACGAAAAGACCACTTATATGACCACTTGAAATAATTTGTCTTCAATGTTCCGCAATTTCTCTTCTCGCAGTAGGGAGCTCGAATTTGCATATTTATGAGTTCTGAGTTAAATCTACTCTCTCGTCACTGGCCTATAGTCATCTGAATTACTGGAAAGATTATGTATGTATTTATGCATGCATAATCTATCTTTCTTAATATCTCTCTAATTCTCTACTACATAATATATATATATATATATATATATATATATATATATATATATATATATATATATATATATAAATATATATATATACATATATATATATATATATATACATACATACATATATATATATATATATACATATATATACATATATATTTTATATACACACACATTTCCTTGTTGCTTTTACTCTCTTTTATCATTAATTTCAATGACTATTTTCCTTTAAAATACATAAGTGCAATAAGCAGGTCATACTGAAAAAATGTAAATCAAAAGGTAATGCCATAAGTGCAGTTTTATGATCAAAACTGATTAATATCTGATCTTCTGAAAATTATAATCAGAGAGATAAAACTGGTATAATTGTTTTTAATATCACTATCAGCAAGAAATATTGAAAAATAGATTTTCTCCTTTAGATTATGTGTGTGTATATATGTGTGTGTGTGTGTGTGTGTGTGTATGTGTGTGTGTGTATATATATGTGTGTGTGTGTGTGTGTTTATGTATATGTATATGTATATATATGGATATGTGTGTATGTAATATATATATATATATATATATATATATATATATATATATACATATATATACATATATATAATATATACATATATATACATATATATAATATATACATATAATATATATATACATATATATATATATAGATATATGTATATATATACATATATATATGTACATATGTATGTATGTATATATATATATATATATATATATATATATATATATATATATATATATATATATATATGTTTGTGTGTGTATGTGTGTGTGTGTGTGTGTGTGTTATGTATATATATATATATATATATATATATATATATATATATATATATATATATATATATATATATATATATGTATGTATGTATGTGTATGTATATGTATATATATATGTATATATGTATATATATGTGTGTGTGTGTGTGTATGTATGTATGTATATATATATGTCTATGTATGTGTGTGTGTTTAAATATGAATATAAATATAAAATATATATATATATAATTTATATATATATATATATATATATATATATATATATATATATATACAGACAGACACATACACATAAATGTGTATGCATGTATATGTATGAATTTGTATATGTGTGCCGCTACGTGTACGGGACAAGTATGGTACCCAAGGAGAGTTGTCAATTCCACCATAAATACGTACAGTTTACTCTATATAAACTTACTTTACTTACTATTTTCGGTAACGCCGCCAGCACTTACAGCCTTATTTTGAGGAGAAACCCTTGAGGAAAACCTCTATCAATTAAAAGAGTTGAAATAGAATATAAAAGAATGGTAGTGTGGTTGTTGGTCTTTAAAGGCCCGTAGGTATGGCATGGTTCTCCTAATAGAGTTTGAGTTCTAATAAAGGATATTACCTCTCCTTTAGCTTGTATCGACTATGACACGTAACGAAAATAATGGCTTTAAAATAATGACCTTATGGTTGGGTCTATTCATTTTAAATGGTTATTACTCAACTTACTGACCTGGGGCTGGATTCACTAACATACGATGGTAAGGCATTTACCAGCTGTCAACTACCAGCGCGTTTACCAGTCATGGCAAAGTGGGATTTATCAAGCGATGATAAGTCGCCTGGTAAGGGTAAATAGACTTTATCACCGTAATTTGATGGTAACTCTGGTAAATCGATTCCGCCAATCAGCGAGCGCCTTACATAATTCTCTAGGCTCCCTTGACCAATCCCGTAATAAGTAAACAAAACTCTACAAAAGAGCGCGCTTTTCGAGGATGGCTGCATCAATGTCGAAGAAAAGGAGGCCGAATTTTAGCAGTGATGAGGTTTTGGCTCTCATTGCAACGGTGCAACAACACCAAGACATTCTAGAGGGGCCCCTGACTGCTACTGTGTCCTATGAAACGAAGGTCAAGACATGGGAGGCGGTGACAGCTGCCGTAAACACCACAGGGAAGACGCTCCGAAGTCCCGAGGAAGTCAAGCTCAAGTATATTGACTTCAAGAGCAACACCAAGAAGAAACTGAGTATTAGAAAAAAAAACTTCTGACAGAAACAAGTAAGGTCATATACAGTTATAAATAGATGTCAGAGCTATCAGTTTATGAAGATGTTAAGCTTAAAATAAAGAATAAGTCAGTTTCTTTTAGTACTGACATGTCGCCTCGGCAAAGGCCAACAAAATGCCATTGTGTGTGCTATGTATTCTGTCAAATTATATCTGGAAGTGCTTCTTTTTTGACATGCATAAAGTGTAACTGCAAAACCTTATGAAATTTAATGCAAAATGTCTTAAAAAACAACAACTCGTTGATGATTCATTAAATAACTAGGAGAGTTGTAATTGCATTAAGTAATTTTTGGATTTGGTAGCCTTAGTTTGTAATTTTCTCTCAATAGTCTATTTTGCATAATCCAATACAGAATGAAACTAAAATATCAAACTTTTGTAAAGATTGTTAGCTGTTGCTGACATCACACATTTAGGAAAATTATTTAGAAAAGCTGTAACTGTAGTATTTTAAAAATATCTTGAACTGTTTTGTAAATTGATTTATATGATATAATCTCTAAGGATATGGCATTATTTCCATGAACCTGGTCTTGGGCTTGAAAATAATAATGTAATAATATTTACAGGGGGAGGTTCACCTACTGCTCCACCGCTGACTCCTGCTGAGGAGGCCATGACCCAGCTGATAGACCCTGCTGTAATTTATGGCATCTCGGATGCACTGCAGTCTGAGTCCTATGAAGCTCTCCCTGATCTTGGTAAGTAGACTGAACCAAACTTATTCATAACCAAAGTTTGGCCAAATATAATTCAAATTTTATTTTCATAAAGCTTTAATTATTTTCTATCTCCATCTACTAGCTATTTTTTGGCTATTGTTAACTAAGGTATTAATATTTTTTTATAATATTAATATTAATATTATATATATATGTATTTATTGTTCAAGGAATTATGTACATGCTCTTATAACATACTCGGTATATGTGATTAATTAAACTTTCTTATCATTCAGCAACGGTCATTGTAGAGGAGAGTGAACCTCTGGGGCCTGCTCCAATTAGACCCGAGATAGAAGAGCAGAGTCAGCCACATCAAAGTCCCTGCAAAACACCAGCATACAGTAGGCCAGGCAGCAGGAGTTCCAGCACTACACACCAGGCAGTAGGATCTCGCATGCTGGAGATACAAGGTATCCTCAATGAGGTGCGAGGAATGCGCAGTGCAGTGAAAGACCAAACAGCTGTTCTCCGCAGTGCATTAGAGGGCCAGACAGCAGCATTATTATCAATAAATAAATCCTTTTTGGGCTTGACAAATGCCATAAAGAAATTATCAAAACCATAATATTATATTTTGCATTTTTCTATTGTATATATATTTTTTCTCTTCACCCCTACCCCTGCTGCCTCTTCTCTCTTCCTCATCCCTTGTTTCTTTTATTCTTTCCTTCTCTCTCTTCTATTGTTGTTACTTTCACTTTCATTTTCTCTCTTGCTTCTTGTGTATTTCATTTTATATTTTTCTATTGTATCACCTTTTCTTTCTCTTCACCCTACCCATCCCCCTTCTCTCCTTTTCCTCTCTTCTTTTCCTTTCATTCCTTCTCTCTCCTTTCTCTTTTGGCTACTTTCATTTTCATTTACTCTCTTTCCTTCTCATTTTATCTCTTCCATCTTTACCTATTTCCCTATCTATAGTTTCATTAATTAATAAATGTAAAGATTTTTTTTATAGTATAACAAATCTGTGAGAGTAATGTGATATAACAGCTGGTAATATGTCACAACTTTAATAGAAAAAAATTGCTTTGATAAAAAAATATATATATATAAAGTCAAATATATCATACAAGGGAACTGTACATGGAAAGAAGGTACAATGTATTTTCTTTTAAATTTATTCACACTAGAAAAATATATAAGTAAAATATACTACTAGACATTCCAGTATCAGCTACAAATCTTTGGTATGAAATAGGTAAGATGAAAATAAAATTAACACAAACATAAATATGTAAGTTCAATGTAAAGATATAGCCATTCCACTTCTTTTTCTTCTCAGCTTATCCCTATCCGGGATCGCCGTTTTTGATGAGCTTTCTCCAGGTAATCCTATTGTATACTATTGTTACATCTATGTTCTTTTCCTTCAAGTCCCTTTTTATACAATCTTTCCATCTGGTTTTGGGTATACCCTTTCTTCTATTCCCTTCTACTTCCATTTCCATAACCTCTCTCCCAACATGTTCTTCCCCCTCCCTTCTCTTTACATAGCCAAACCATCTCAGCCTAAACTCTTGTATTTTCTTTGAGACTTCCCCTACTTTGGCTGTCCATCTGATATATTCATTTCTGATCCTATCTTTCCTGGTGACTCCTGACATCCACCTAAGCATTTTCATCTCTTCCACATCTAACTCTTTCTTCTTTATGTTTAAGAGGTGCTGCTTCCAGGCTGTAGGTTAAGGCTGGTCTAACTACGGTTTTGTGTACCTTTCCTTTAAGTTTAAGTTTAACTGGCACTCTTTTATCTCAAATCACCCCTGACACCTTCCTCCAGTTGTTCCATCCACACTGAATTATATGAGTAACTTCCCTTTCCATCCCTGTACTTTCATCTACCATAGACCCAAGGTATTTAAAAGTATTTGTTTTTTCAACCTATTTCCATTTAGTTGTATTGAGGCCACTTGGTCACCTATATCAGTTGAGAAGTACTCTGTTTTAGACCTGCTAATTTTCATGCCTCTACTCTCTAATGCACATCTCCATTCTTCTAACTTGGTTTCTAATCCTCTTCTACTTTGTTATCAACACTACGTCATCTGCATATAAAATGCACCATGGTGGGTCCTCCCTAACATTTTGAGTAATAACATCGAATACAATATTAAATAATAACGGGCTAAGTGCTGACCCCCTGGTGTAGACCAACCTTCACATCGAAGTTTTCCGTTGTTCCTACTGTGCTTCTAATTCTAGTAGTAACATCCTTATGGCATTCTTTGATAACCCTAAAGCCACGTCCACACGGTCGAGCATTGCCCGTCGGGCACGAAGGCTTTGCCCTTTTATGAGCAGTTTCAGTGGGCAAACCATCAAACTGTCCGCTCCCGGCGCCAATAGAGGGCAGTGGATCGAGGTCTTCCGTCACTGCCAACCGCACGAGGTAAGGTGCAGGCAGATCCACTGACTACCACGTTATTCGTACACCATGTCCACACCGAGTACTATTGGTCACGACAAGACACTATAACTTTGATTGATATATATAAATCACATGAAAGTCTGTGGAATGTAAGGTGTTTTGATTACAGAAATAGAGACAAGTGTGCTGCAGCAATAAGGGATATAGCACAGACAATAAGCAGGAGTGTTAATGATGTAAAATAGAAATTGGATTCCCTCAGAAACCAACATCGGCGAGAATTGAGGCTAATGTGCAGATCAAAGAAATCAGGAGCTGGGTCAGATGACATTTATACACCTGGTGTAATGCTTTGCCTCATATTTGTCTCTTGCCTCTGAATGTAGCCCTCCACTTTTGATACAAGTGTATAAAAACTTTATGTCCTCCGCACGTAATTGCGGAACAATGTTTCATTTTCCTCCTGCAATTCACGTAGGATTGTCACAGAGCTACCCATTCTTTCACGTCTCTGCAACCACTCCCGGCACCAGACACATCTCTGTGATCTCGTTTTTCTTTTCAATGGTGATCGTATCGTAATGAACCACTCGCTCATAACAACTGCTGGCGTCTAACTACCCTCTAACCACTACAGACAGCTGTGTGGACACCTACACGGGTATAGTCTGCAGACTTTGCCCTGCCAGGCACAGCTCGACCGTGTGGACGTGGCTTTACATACTTTTCTTGCACTCCTCTTTCGCGTAGCCCTCTCCAAACCTCCTGTCGTGGCACCCTATCATATGCTTTCTCCAAATCGATGAATACCATATGTAACACTTTCTGCTTTTCCTGATATTTTTCCATTATTTGCCTAAGGGAGAAAATACCATCAATTGTCCCAAGTCCTTTCATAAAGCCCAGTTGTTGCCTACCAATTTCCACCACTTGCCTAAGCCTACTGTCCAAAATTCTTTCAAACAACGGTAATTTTCACAGCATTGGATATCCCCTTTCTCTTTAAAAATTGGTATTAGGGTGCTTTCCCTCCATTGTTCTGGTATGGCTTCTTTTTCCATAATTTGTTTCATAAGTTTGTGCAGAATACTAATACTATCCTGCCCTAAAGCTTTCCACACTTTCACTGGTATGTTATCAGGTCCAGTGGCTTTTCCAGTTTTCATCTTTTTTAGGGCTATTTCTACCTCCTGTCTAGTTACCTCAGCTATCTCTTGGTTATTTGGTTCTCCATCCTCTCTAACTAGTCTCCCATTTTCCTCATTTAATAGTTTTTCATAGTATTCCTTCCATCTAGTTAGTATATCCTTTTCTTTCTTTGTTATGTTAACGTTTTCATCTCTCATTTGTCTAATATGCGTTATATCTTTTATACTTTTACTTCTTGATTTAGCCAATTTGAAAATCTTTCCCTGTCCTTCTTTAGTGTCTAAATCTTCGTAGTTTGTTATATGCTTCTGACTTTGCAATAGCTACTGATTTCTTAGCTTCCTTACATCTTATTCTATATGCTTCCTTATCTATTTCATGTTTACTTTCTTTCCACTTTTTCTTGGCAGCCCTCTTTAAGTTAACTTTTTGTTGTACGTCTTCATTGAACCACCAGGTCTCCTTATTTTCCCAAATTTTTCCACTGCTCTCTCCTAGGATTTCTTTACCTGCTACCAAGATATTTTTACTTGTTTTATTCCACCATGCATTGACATCTTCCATATTAACATCAATATCATTTAGAATTCTAATCTGAAATTGTTTTAAATCCTGCTCCTTCAGCTTGAACCACTTAATTTTTCTCCTTGTCCTAACCCCTCTTTTCTGCTTTCGGGCAACAGCTATTGATAGGTCTAACACAACTAGGCGATGCTGTGCTGCTATGTAGTCTCCAGGTATTACTTTACAATTTTTGACCTCGCATATGTTCCTTCTACCATACAGGAGGAAATCAACTTGACTTGCCCTATCTCCGCTTTTAAAGGTAATAAGATGTTCATTTCTCTTTTTGAATAGCGTATTCCCTATAACCATATCAAACGATACTGCAAAATCAATAATTCTCTCCCCTTCTTCGTTTCCTTTCCCATAACCATATCCTCCATGCACACAGCTGACAGCCTCATTACCATTACCAATATGTCCATTTAAATCTGCAACTATCATCTCTCACTTTCATCTACCTTGCCTCTTTCTTCTTGAAGTTCTACCCAAAAACGTTCTTTCTCATCCTCAGCGCAACCAGTCTGAGGTGCATATACACTAAATATATTAAGTGAAAACTCATCCAAAGCTAACCTTATCCAAATGATTCTGTCACTTTTCCTATTTACTTGTTACCAGACCCTTCATCTCTCGCGATAAAATTATTCCAATCCCATTTCTCCCATCTTTATTAGCCCCCCCATATATCAGCTTATATCCATCTAACTATTTTGCCTTATTTCCAACCCATCTAGTTTATTGCACACATAGTATATCTACTTTACGCTTCGTCATGAGATCAGCTAAGCCTCTACCTCTGCCGGTCATAGAACCAACATTCAAAGTCCCTACTCTCAGTGGTTGAACTAACTTCTTTGGCCGTACCCGTTCTTGATGCAGTAGCCCTCGCTGGTCCACAGAGTTAGGGCGATGTGTCGGTGGGTCACTTACGGGTGACAACCTAGCATTGGGTACTCCTTGGATTTGGCTCATTTCATAGGGCATGGATTTTAAAAGCGGATGCCCTTCCTGACCTTAACCCTCTCTATTTATCCGGGCTTGGGACCGGCGCTAAGTTGGGCTGGCTTGCCCCCCCAGAAAGGAATAGCCATTCCACTACAAACTATAAATCTTTGGTTTAAGAAATTATATAAAGTCCTATGAAAAATAAGTCCCATACATGAATATACTATATTTTTTCTCTATAAAAATATATACACTAAATGACCAAACATAAAATGTAATACTTCCATTGACACTAGAGGTAAATCAATAAAAAAGTAAATCAAACAATTAAAATGAGCCGTTTATGAGTGCCATCCTCTCCTGCTGAGCACTTCTCTCAACCATGAAATTCATCACGGCTTCCTCTGGTGGATCATCAACCTCAAGTAAACCATCAAAAGGAATTCTCCTTTGGACACACAGGTTATGGAGGAATAGGCAGGAAGCAACTATCTTTGCACACTTTTCTGGTGTATATTGGAGTGCACCTCCAGACTTGTGCAAGCAGCTGAACCTACTCTTGAACACCCCAAAGCATTGTTCAATAACTGCTCTTGTGCAAGCATGGCTGCTATTATAGCCTGTCTCTGCTGGTGTTGTTGGCTCTGCCTAAGGTGTCATGAGGCAAGTTTCCAGAGGATACCCTGAGTCTCCTGCAAAACAATAAAGTACTTTGGTTAATCATACAAGCAAATATGATATGCATACTTTAAATACTATAATATACTTTACAGAAAATATGAGAAAGGTCAAATATATATCAGAGATACAATAAATGCATACTTACCAAGCAGGTAAGAGTGGCCAAACTGTTGTTCGAGGAAGTGTCGACGCAAATTACTCTCATTCCAGATGTAGGAATCATGAACACTTCCTGGAAATTTTGCAGAAAAACTCATAATCTTCATGTGGGCATCTGACACTACCTAAACATTTAGAGAATAAACCCTCTTTCTGTTCAGGTAAATATGCTCTTGCCTCGGAGGTTTGATAGGGATGTGTGTATAGTCAATGGCCCCTAGTACATTGGGAAAGCCCTTGATTGCAAAGAAGTCTTGCTTTATATTCTGAATTTCATCCCTCATCTTTACGTCCATCTGAGCCAGGTTGAAAATTGCACTAGTGACAGCATTTATTATTCTAGACATACTGGACTGGCCCAGTCCTACAGAGTCCTCTATCACACTCTGAAAAGTGCCACTTGCATAAAAACGCAGGGAAACCAGCACTTGTGTGGGCACAGGTATTGAGTGTGACCTATGTGTGTGCCTAGAAATTTCTGGCCCAATCTTCTCACACAGCCATTGAATTTCACTCCTAGGATATCTGTAGTATCTGTAAAATATTAGAAATCTAAATGAATCATGAACAAAGGGATGATTCTACAGTTCCAAATTATTTTTGCAAAGTATTAAATGTTTCATAGTTTATGATCTTCCTATACCTTAGGAGATGGGCATCACTAACTGCAAGAGGGTTGAGTCTGTCTTTGAACAATCTTTCTCTCCTAAGCCTGTCATGTTCCAATGTCTATAACAATTCCATCCTGTGAATCACATGACATAAGTTAGGTCAGTATTTTTATAATGTAAGATAGTCCTATCATACAAGGTGAACAATATATAAAATTGAAATATCAATCATTCACAAGGCATTTTCTTTCACAGTTGTTGCAAAATGAAAGTCATATGAAATTATATACATATTTTAAATTTGGGCTATTGAAACTTGTATTGTCTTATTCTTGACCATTGGAGGTCTCATATCTATTAATTCTGTATATATCAATATAGAACCAAAATTATCAACAAAATGTAGAAATTTCTGCATTTTCTAACTGGTCACCAGCCTTCATCTTGCACAAGAAGCAATTTCCCATTTTGTAGAGAGATGCATCTTGATTCAATTTGCAAACAAAACAAACAAAAGTTTTTGGACTTCAGTTTTAGGCAATATTTATCAAAATTAATGATGAGTAAGAAATAAAGGTTCTGCAACTTTAAGGCTTTATAAATATAGTCCAAAATCTGTTTCATATATATTACAATTTTAAAATCCTTTGCTACACCTTTTGAATAACATAATGATACTTGTTCAAGTATTGGTCAGTAAACCTTTCAGTGCTGCATGCCAGTACCATATGTATTTCTTATATTTGACAACCTTGCACTCAGCCTATAATTTGTTTCTACTGCAAATATGTAAAATGAAAGTTATTTCGAAACCAAATATCAGTAATCCTTCTTGATACAAAATCCTTTATGCTCTGTCATTGACCATGCCACAATACTCAAAAACTATAGCATTTGTTTTCCACCCTTTCCAATTTTCTAGTATCATTATCATTGTCATTATAGCTATGATCATAGGTCATGAGTATAATCATACTTTTAGCTGTACCTACAAATATAACTATTATAATTATAATTGTTACTTACCATCATCACTATTATCTAATACAGGTGTCATTTTTTACTAGAATAATGAAGTCAGTAATTAAGGTTCTATGCCTGTAAGAAACTATAAATTGTCTAATTTCTATTTTGTATGGATGACATTAAAAAAAAAAAAAAAAAAAATCCTTTACTAACCTTTGAATTAAATATTAGCTAGTTTTGTAATGTCCATCATATATGCTGTTCAAAGTCCTCAATGTATATCATCAAAAGTTGAAACAGTTTATACTATTTTACGAATGGCAGTTAGAGTTTGTTGATCTTTACCAGAGCACCGACAAGCGCGATATGCTTGCAGTTTGACGTATTGTTTGACATATGCATCACTAGTTTATTATTAGTATTATTATCATTAATTTCTGGCAACTATATCATGAAAGAAAAATATGTTAAAACTAATCAATTTCACGTGGTATTTTCATTATTCTACTAATTAGTGGCTGTCTGAAATTTCACCAGTTTGTGCGAACATTACTCCTCCTTATTTCAAGAGAAATTTTCGTTTTTTTATTATGTTCATATATTGATATAGGCATGCCATCGTTACAAACATGGCCAATATAAAAATAAATCAAAACCTCACCTTACATCTAAATTTATGAAGGAGATAATTCGTGATGAGATGGTTGTCGCTCCAGTTACTAGCAGTCTTACGCGCGCTCCAACCACTGGTAAGTATTATCATGGTAACTCCAAAGGTGAATTGTTCGTGAATACCACCACGGTCTGTTTACCATGATAACTGTTGGGTAAATTTGGATAAAGACGCAACCAAACCTCTATGCATGACACGATATTTTTTCTGGTAGTTTTCGTTCTGTTTCGCTACTCATTTCCATCGGAAACCTTTCGTTGCTAAGTTACACCCTCCCCCCTCCCTCCCCACACGCGCGCCACCGTCGGTACGGAGATAAACGATTTCTGGCGCGTAATTAAAACCCAACCCATAAACCTAACTTAACCTAACCTAGTTTTTAAGGTTTGCCCTCGACCCCCCCCCCCCCACTTTTAAGGCCATGAGTGGCCGGTAAATTTTCAAGATGGATGTCAACCACCGATCACGGAACTGACCGATTTTTGGTCTGTCCTAGCCAAGGGGGGGTTCGCCCCATCCCTGGACCTCCCCTTTTCTCAAGCCACTTCGTGCCATCGGACTATCCTCTTCGAGGGGCCGGGTTGTGGCTCGTCAGGGTCAGATTCTTCCGAGTCGGAGTCGGGTAGCGGCGCACGAGCGACGACGTCCTCTTGCTCGGACTGCGGAGGGTACAGCCGAGCGACTTCTTCTAGGAAGGCGTGGTGTCGGTAGAAATAATTATTCCTGACGCAGATGTACTTCGACAGATATTGTGAGTAGTATTCGGGCCGATTGAAAGGCCGATTCGTCCACTCCTTGACGTCACGCCAGAGTCTTTCGATGTTTTGTGTGTGGATGTCCCGATCCCCGGGATCCACGAACTCCACGGAGTGGTTAATTACCTGATGGGTGTATCCTTCTTTGCCCAGGCCAAGGTACGCTCCCCAGCCGTCATTGCAGATGACGGAGCCCGGGAGAATATACTTCTTGAAAAGGGGATCCAACGTCTCCTTGTTCCTGTTCGGAGTGAGAGGAGGAACGAGGGGAATGAGGAAGCTCTTCTTTTCCTCCCTCTCTATGCCCCCAAACACCCAAATGTTGCTCAATTGGCGTCCTCTACCGTACTTGCTTTTTCCAAAGCAAGATTCGTCAATTTCTACGACGACACCTTCGCCTCCGATTGGCACCTGGTTTGCTAGTCAGTTTTCTGTTACTTCTGAGCAGAAGCTTCGCCAATCAACACTGGTCATCTGGGCCCAGCCAAGATTCTCAAAGATCCTGTGGTGGTCCCAGTGCTTCTGCAGCCAGTGATTAATGAAGCACACTACCTCCCACGGTTGCAGGTGAACTCCTTGGAGGAAGGTGCTCTTGTAATCACTGACGGTGAAGTTACAGTTTTCTTTTCTTGGTTTTGGGTATTTTCCTCCAACGGCCACAATACCGCCTTGACTTCTCTGAACGGAAGGTACAGGGTAGTTCACAGTTTTTGCACTCCACTTCCGTTGGCAGAGCACCGTGGTCACGTAATAATTTAAGTCACGCAGCGTTATCTTTGTAAAAGAGCTTGATAAACTCCCACGGAGTATACCTACATCTTCCACACAATGTAGCCATCTCGAAACTGATTTTGAAATTCAAGCAAGGACCCTGACTCTATGTTCAATTGTCTGTGATTGGTCGATCATTTTGTCGGTTAGACCTGTTGTTTCCCTATTGGTGCTATTATTATCACGTGACAGTATTGCCTTCTATCGATACTTTTTTGTATTTCCGCGGGTGAGGTTGGCGCATGCGCAGAGCCGATATTTTTCGGTCAGATGTTTGTTAAGACAGTGGAATCATCTCTCCCGTTAATCGTTTTTTAATTAATTTCAAAATAATATATCCCGACTATTTTTCGTTTCCAGAAGAAGAGTTTTTATGGGTTACGCCATAATTAAAACTACGTCATGCCGAAAGGTTTTTTTTCGCTACGTGTGGTTCTGTCTTTATCCAATAATACCAACTGTTGTTACTAGTGAATTTATCATTGTAAGTTTGTTGATGAATCCGGCCCCTGGCCGTCAGCCCTTATAACACAATAGAAACAAGCCAAAAAGATATACGACTCCTGCTCCAATCTCCCTCTCCTTTACTATTAATAATTTGTTCTTTATCTCTATTCTTTTAGTTCCGACCGGATATTGATCTATATACCAATGCCAGGTTGTCTCCTAAGACGAACCAAGACCTTACTCACTTAACAAGAAAATAAACCATTGGAGGTAAGGCTTTGGCAAATGGCGTCTGTTTGTTGACATTTCTCCTCCGGCCAATTATTTGCGTGCCGAGAGATCTGATGAAGGCCGAACAAATTCTCTAACTGATTATAATACCCGTTCCCTTACGCAAATTTCAGAATATATTTAATTGCTCTATCTATTCGAAAATCTTTAAAATTGAGACAAAAGGGGCTCCGCTACAACCACCAACTTAAGTGCGGAGAGAACATCTGATGAATGACAAGCAAATCCAGGGAAGCGACAAGTATTGAAGTATGGTCTCCTTTCTCCTTGTTTATTCGACCCGCGCAGTTTAAACTATTAGAAGCTAATTCAGATTACTGTCACAGTTATTAATGCTAAATTATGGTATATTCAAATTTAATAAAGATATCGTAGGTGTAACTAATAAGTCTGGTATTTCACTATTACTTAAAAGGACCGTGTATATAAAACATCTACAAACGTTTTGAATAAACGTCCGATCCGGACATACACGTACATGTGTATGTGTGTGTGTGTGTGTGTGTGTGTGTGTGTGTGTGTGTGTGTGTGTGTGTGTGTGTGTGTGTGTGTGTGTGTGTGTGTGTGTGTGTGTGTGTGTGTGTGTGTGTGTATTTATATATATACATGTGCATATAAATACATACATATATGTATATATATATATATATATATATATGTATGTATCTATCTATCTATATATATATATATATATATATATATATATATATGTATATATCTATCCATATATATATATATATATATATATATATATATATATATATATATATATATATGTATGTATGTATGTATGTTTTTTTTTTTTTTTTTTTTTTTTTGCGTGTGTGTATGTGTGTACAAAGACCAAACAGGCTAAACATACAATACATAAATAGAGTACAGGAATGGGGCACATCAACAGGGCAGGACATGATGTGGAAAAGGTCACATGCTGGAGAAGAGGATGGTGGGTCACACATGCAGGGTCGCAGGGTCACCTCTTTTTCTAGCTAGCCATCGTGGCAGCTCCTTGCGTCCTCGCCTTTCAACACCATACCTAAACCAATCACGGGTGACCAGACCTGGGAGGGGCGGAGGGGGTAGCTTTAGCACACCGAGGTCAGGTAAGTGTCGATGGTGCCAGCATGTATATGTATCAAGGTCTTAATTGTATACGAATATATATACTACTAGAAATGAAAGGAATTATAGCATTATAAAGCTTAAACTTCCTTGTTATATGATTTTGGTGACTCCGTCTTGATAATCTTTCACAGGCCCCAAGCTGCATCATCCTTGGGCATTCGGACCAGTTGACCGCGGCCTAGGTCCTGCCCTCATTACCGCGTGGACCAATTACAGAGCCGGGTCGGGCAGCTCCCTGACCAATGAGAGACGTACCCTCTGCCCTCGTACTGACCTAGGACCGCTTCAAAATATGTCATCATTAGATTCAGACAGAATTAGTTCGACCTTCAAGTCGAGAGGTCCTCCTCTCCCTTCACCTCCTCAAGGATTCCAGGTAGTCAGTGTTTTAGTGCCTTTAGTGACTTAGCTTATTTCATATACTGTGCATTGTCTGTGTTTTCCTTAGTGTTGTGTTTATATTACTGTTGTTGATATACTTATAGCTTAGATCTCGTTAGCATTGCGATAGGCTTAGCTTCCCCCTTGCGTATATATATCGTGCCTCCCTTGTCAATAATGTTATACATCTATCTTGATTTATAATATATTGTTAATGTTTTAGCTACCGTGTTTCACGTAATCCCTTTATATATTATGTGTGGGAATTAGATCAATCTCTGCTCGCCACATATTCGGGTGCCAGGGACGGGACCCGTTTGGCCCATTACACAAAGTGTTAGTATTTAGGATATATACAATTTACACAAACAACTAGTAGTAGAGACACATCTTATACCCATCACAATATGTATATATATATATATGAATATACATATATATATATATATATATATATATATATATATATATGTATGTATATATATATATATATATGTATATATATATATGTATATATATATAAATGTATATATATATATATATATGTATATATATATATATATAAATGTATATATATATATATATATATACGTGTGTGTGTGCACATAAATTAATATTCATATTTGTATATTTATATGTATATAGATATATGTAGATACACATTTATCTATGTATACATGCATTTATATATATATATATATATATATATATATATATATATATATATATATATATATATATGTATGTATGCATGTATATATATATATATGTATATATGTATGTATGTATATATATGTATATATATTTATATATATATATATATATATATATATATATATATATATAAGAAAGAAAGAAACTGGGAAAGAGAAGTGGGTCGGACTAGAAGCCAAACACGGTCTGGTTACATTCAAGGAAAATTTTGAATTGTGATATATAACAGGAACATTTTGAAGCCATAAAACTCGGTTTGGAGAATTTTTGTTACGCATTTGTATCAAAGCTGTTCATTTTCCCCTTCAAAGCTGTACTTTCTATCACCAAGAATATCTCATTAAAATATTATCGTCTACACATTGTCAAAGAGACTCAAGTTATATAGAAATATATCAAAAAGAGAAAGACATTTTGTGATTATGAACAGATGTTGAAATATAATTGTGGCCTTTTTAGGTTTACTTGAATACAAGTTAAATAAAAGTATTTACCAAATTTTCCATGAAATTTCAATTACGAGGCAATAATAATCCGGTTATTTAATGGATAAATATTATAGTAAGTATTTAACTAATCTTTACCAAAGGGATAGAATAATACG
>NW_028234442.1:1875836-1878336 GCF_977035675.1 Penaeus japonicus
CAATATGAGTATATGTATATGTGTGTCTCCGTGTCTGTGTGTATTTTTGCGACTGTGTACATATGTGTTGTGTGAGTATGATTAAGTGAATCTATGTGTTTGTATGTGTTTATGTTTTTGTGTGAGTGATTGAGTTAATCTCAGTATTTGCGTATGTTTGTGTAAGTTTGTGTTTGTGTGAGTGTGTGTGTGTGTATGTGTGTGTGTTTGAGTGTGTGTGTGCATATACACACAAACACATAAACACACACACACATTCACATACACACATAAACACACACACAAACACATGGATACAAACATACACACACAAACACATGCATACAAACACACACACACACACACACACATAAAAACACAAAAGCACACACGCAACCACACACACAAAAAAAGAACATACACAGATACATACAACGTTATTATACAAACATTCAGTAACACCAGTACTACAACATTCAATCTAATATATATATACATACAGTACAATTAACTTACTGCATACAAACTAACACACACCACATCGACAAAACATCAGCAATTCTGCACACACAACACACACACACACACACACACATCTACACACACACACATATATGATATAGATTATTTATGATATATATTATATATTAAAGTATATATATATATGTTATTTTATATAATTATTAATATAGATTAGGTGAGAGAGGAAGACAGACAGACCAGCGAGGCAGACGCAGAGAAACACATACACACACAAACACACACACACACACATATACAGAGATAGATAGATAGATAGATATAGATATAGATATAGATAGATATATATATACATACGTATTAATATATATATATATATATATATATATATATATATATATTATTGACAAGTATATATATAGTTGAGAGAGAGAACAGACAGACAGCAGGACAGGCAGAGAAAACACATACACACACTATAACACACACACACACACATTATACATATATTATAATATATATATATATATAATAGATAGAAATTTAAGACATAGAGAATATAAGATATAGCGAAATATATATATTTACTATACGTATATAGAAACAATATTCATATAATTATAGACTATACGCATATATATATATAATAATATATAAATATATATAAATCATATACATAGTATATATATATAGACGAACACACACACTACCACATATCACACACGCGCGGCTCATCATTTCCACACAAACACACACACACAGACATATATATATATATATAGAATATATAAATATATATATATAATATATATATATATATATATACATATTATATAATAACTCAATATACATTATAGTATATATACATTATATTAAGATATATATATATATATATATTTATTTATATATGCAATATATATGTGAATAACTATGATATCTAAGATATTATTATATATATATATGATATTATATAAGATATAGTCTATATTATAACATATACATATATAGTATATATATGCAAATATATAATTAGGTTTTTATGAATATATATTATATAATATCATATATATATATATATATATAAAGATCAAGTATGAGAGAGAGAAAGAGAGAAACACCAACAGGCAGGAAGGGTAAATCAAGCTTCGAGAAATGTTATCAACTTACGCCTTTATAATCTTTGGTCTATGGCTCAGTGGGTAAGGATCAAATCTTGGAATTCTTACCGCTATTGCAATGCAAACTCTGGCGTCATTAGGTTCGAATCGCACCGGTGACCTCGTGTAAACCTGTGTCGCTCCTAACTGTGTGATCCAATATCTCGCGATCTCTGGCGAGAAAATGGGCCTTATCTCATGAGATTGAGAGGTTAAGCGCACGTGCCTCAGCTGGTTCGACGGGCCAGCTGGTTATATGTTTTCTCATAATATTTTAACAATAAACACACACACATACGTATATACATACATACATATACACATATATATGTATGTGTGTGTGTGTGTGTGTGTGTGTGTGTGTGTGTGTGTGTGTGTGTGTGTGTGTGTATGTATGTATGTATGTATGTATGTATTTATGTATGTATGTATGTATGTATGTGTGTGTGTTTGTTTGTGTATGTATGTATGTATGTATCTCTCTCTCTCTCTCTCTCTCTCTCTCTCTCTCTCTCTCTCTCTCTCTCCCTTCTCTATATAATTTAATTATATAATATATATATATATAATATATGAATAAATATCAATAAATATATGCAATATAATACATACATACAGACTCTATTAGTAATATATATATATATATATATTAATATTATATACGATAGTTATATATATTCTAATTCATATATATATATATAAATATATATATATACATGATATGTATAACTATATACTTATATATATACATATGAATCTTGAAATATATATATATATATATATATATATATATAGATATATATATATATTATATTAATATATATTTCATTAGATATATATATATAGAATGTTATATATATATATATATAATATAGATATATATA
>NW_028234442.1:1905836-1910836 GCF_977035675.1 Penaeus japonicus
GTCCAGCCCTTACTCTGCCGAAGGATTTCTCCACAAATGATGAATCGCCCGAAGGAGGACACTGTTAGACAACTAGGAGAAGTGTTACAATATAATTACACAGGAATAAAAGGGAGGAGGAGACGAGACTGCAATTGCACATAGTAGGTATTGGAACACCAGGGGATATAACAGAGATTGCTATATTGCAGTTCCACCAAATGCAGAGCTACAGTTAAGACATTAACAGATCACTTTCCTCTAAAGCCAAATATTCAGTAAATTCCATACGTAACAAGGCTAAGATCTGTCGCATTTGATTGTGAAAGTAATATTTATATCAATAGTGGATCAGGCAATGCAAAAAGTCATACTGACATCAATTTAATTAGACAAGATTTCAAAAGTTGCTAGGTCGACTTGTGCAGTTAATCCAAAAGATAATTTACATTACATGGTTAATTAACAAAGTAGTAAATCACAACGATAGGAAAATAAGATATCAAACAGGTAATAGTGAGTCAAAGAAAGACCGATTCAGATACCAAGATCATTCCCATCATAACCACTAGGATAACTACAAAAAGAAAAAGAAAAAGAAAAGAAAAAAAAAAGAAAGAAAGAAAAAAAAAAAAACGGTACCAACACATTATGTTTTACAGATGGATAGGTAAGACGTAAGTCAAGCCAGTGTACACATAGTCAACCAGACACTCTACAGATCCTATAACGATGACTAATACTATTACTGGAAGAAATATGCAAAAATGGTGTATTAGAGAGATGACTATTCCGCCTGTTACACCTGTTTATTAGACATTGTTAGAAATTGTTGGGTATTATTGTTCATCAAAGGAGGCGCTTTTTCTCTTTTTGATATTTTCTATATTCTGTAATAATTGAAGGGATGGGGTGAGGGGGTTAAGTAGGGAGGGGAAGGGGGAAGGTAGAGATAGAAAAAGAGAGAGAAAGTGAGAAAATGAAAGAGAGACAGAGAGAGAAAGTAAGAAAGAAAGAGAGAGAGAGAGAGAGAGAGGAGGAGGGGGGGGATTGAGAGAGAGAGAAAGTGAGAAAAAGAGATAGAGGGAGAGAGAAAGTGAGAAAGACATAGAGAGAGAGAGAGAGAAAGTGAGAAAGAGTAAGATAGAGAGAGAGGAAGTGAGAAGGTGAGAAAGAGAGAAAAAGAAAGAGTCAGAGAAAGAGACTCTTATGTACTGACTATTCAAAGAAAATTCTAATCATAAGCTTGAAGAAACTTGAAGAAACCAAAAGCAAACTCCAATTATACCTTTTTACTTCTCAGCTTCGAAACATCATCATAAAACAATGTTGATGGCCGACGCTCGCATCTGTTGATGGACCAATTTAATCACAATATCAATTAATACCTAGTTTCTCTTCCTCTAATTTCGTCACCTAATGTATATCTATGTGCGTGTATATCCCAGTCAGTTCTGATTAAATTCACCTTGACCAGTGGTTTGTTGTTTTGCAATTGACAAATGCATTGTTGGATAGTGGGTATAATGTCAGAGGCATATTATCATTTATCTAGGATACTACCGTGAAGCCTGGGGAATAATTTCAATTTCGTTTTTTTACAAATGTTAAGTTGTATCACTAATATGTAATTTCATACCTGTAATGTTTTCTCTAATAAGTAGTTACATTATGTTTAAGAAATAATATCAGGAGGAAATGAGGACAACGAAAATATCACCAACAGCCTTTAGGTAGGAAAAAAAAGTCTGCTAAATAAAGCTATATGTTTTTTGCATATATATATTTTTTTTTTTCTTCTTTTTTCTTTTTTTCTAAAGTGAGATGGTCGTGTATATTTCCTGCATGATTTATTTGACAGTCGGTAAGCGAGAGAGAGATATTGGGGCAGAGGAGGTGTCAGATCTTTGGCTGATCTGACTAGGAAAGAGTTATGGCAGACACACATACACACGTACATAGAGTGGATGAAGAAACAAAGAAAACGGAAATGCGGTTGAAACAGATATTGTAATTAAAATGGGCCGCTTTGTTTATCATCATTGTTTCATGATAATGTGGTGTCGGAAAAGCGAGGGGATATAATGAATGTTTGCTCATGATTTTTACTCTCCCGCCTCTGACGCTATAAAATGCAATTTCTGAATAAAACTATTTCAGTAGTTATCACGTTTTTTTTTGTTTTTTTTTTTCTCATTCTCTCTTACTCTCTCTCTCTCTCTCTCTCTCTCTCTCTCTCTCTCTCTCTCTCTCTCTCTCTCCCTTATAACTCCTCCCACTTAAACAACACAATAGTTATTTAATTTGTCAAACAGCGAAAGAGATGGAGCACCTGATTAGGCCAGGTGTAACAGGTGCAAAAGTCTCAGGTAGTACGTTGATGGAGTATGTAACTTATGTAATATGGACAACATAGATTATCTTCCCCACATACTAGCAACATAGAGCATAGGCTAGTTCCTTTATTTAGCCGTATATCGTTAGGGAGTTGCTTAATATCTAGCTTAACAGAATATATGTGGTAAGCGTTTGTTATCCTTTGGTAGGCGTTCATAATCCTCATGATAAAGGCATGAGGTCCATGGCGTTCCCATGAGTAACTATGGTTAGCTTGATTTTTTATAGACTTTTTTTTTTTTTTTTTTTTTTTTTTTTTTTTTTTTTTAATAGTGTTGTTTCTTATGTTCTTAACAACCATTAACTTGTCTCTTCCTGATCCTTATTTTGTTGAAGTACCCCTAAATGGTTCAGAAAGTAATTTCTCATTACCTACAGTTTTATTCTTCCTTTTTCCTGACTATTTTACCAACCCCTTAGTACATGTATTATTTGCTCCACATTTGATTATGTTCCCTTACCAAGTTAAATGATATGTTAGGCTCCCTTTTCTTTTAGTATATTCTCACTTTTACTCTTAACTTTATATTGTATAAGATTGATTTGGCCATTTGTCCTCGAATAATATGACCGTTAGCCTAACATTCTATTATTCCTCTTCACCGTTTGTTATCAGGTTTCCTCTTTACTTTTTTTTCTTATTTCATATCCTATTACAACATAGATATCACTAGTGATTGTCTCCTCTTCATACCACGATCACAATCACTTTTATTTCTTACGAATAAAAAAAAAAAGAAAAAAAAGAGTGAGAGAGAGAGAAATAATAATAATAATAATAGTAACAATAATAATAATAATTAAAAAAAATACGTTGGAGGCTTTCGGCAATTGGCGTCGCAAAAACCGTTACGCGTCTCTGGTCAATTCTCTGTTTTCGGACAAAGCGCGAGTTGATGAGGGAACAATATTTTAAATAAGTATCTAACACTCATGCCCTTCCCCTTATACTACTTATTAGATATGTCTGATTGTTCTATCTATTCAACATATCCTTAAAAAAGACAAAAAATGCACCTCAATGTAACTAACTTGTGTTCGGATGGAACTGGCGTTGGCAAGAGAAAACCAGGGATCGAGCGATTTAAATTATTGGAACCTATCATTATTTCATTTTACTTGTCGAGTTATTAACGCTAAATTTTCAGTATATTCAAGTTCAATAATATTAGTTATATTGCGTGCCACTCTGAAGGTTGGTATTATACTACGGTTTAAATGGACCGTCAATGTGAAACATCCAAAAACATTTAAAAAAATGTCCGATCCTAACTCATCTGGACATATACATATATATATTTATATGTGTGTGTGTGTGTGTGTTCATCTACATATATATATATATATATATATATACACTACACATACATACATATATACTACACACATAAACACACACACACAATAACACACACATACATACATATATATATATATATTTATGTATATGTGATATGTGTGTGTTTATTCATCTACATACATACATATGTTCATACATACATATATGATATATATATATATATATATATATATATATATATATATATAAATATATATGTATATGTATGTATCAATATAATATATATATATATATATATATATATATATATATATATATATATATATATATATATATATATACATAAATGACACACACATATACATACATACATACATACATACATATATATATATATATATATATATATATATATATATATATATATATATATATTATATTATGTGTGTGTATGTGTGTGTTTGTGTGTGTGTGTATGTGCGTATGTATGTATATGGGGGTTGGATGATCATACTTCCTTTTTAGTGTGAAAAGCTTTCCCTAGAATAATTGACCTTAACCATCCTTCAGTGACCTGATTCAGCCCTTGTATATGCTGTCATCCTTTCTGTATATATTCTTGTCAAAATTTACTTCTACTATTTTTTGTTTTATTTATATTAATATATATATGTATATATATATATACATATATATATATATATATATATATATATATATATATATATATTATATATATATATATATAATATATATATATATATATATATATATATATATATATATATATATATATATATATATATATATATATATATATATATATATATATAATATATATATATATAATATATTATATATATATATATATATATATTATATATATATATATAATATATTATATATATATATATATATATATATATATATATATATATATATATATATATATATAAATAAATTATTTATTATATATATATATATATATAATATATATTATATATATATTACTATATATATATATTATATATATATATATATATATATATATATATATTATATATATATATATATATATATAATATATATTATAATATTATATATATATATATATTATATATATAATATATATATATATATATATATATATATATGTATATGTGTGTATATATATATGTGTGTATATTGTAATTATAATTATATATGTTATATATTATATATATACTATCTATATATATATATATATATATATATATATATATATATATATATATATATAGTTCGTGAGCTTCTACATTTCTTTTTCATGGCGCCCATTTTTTTC
>NW_028234442.1:1915836-1918336 GCF_977035675.1 Penaeus japonicus
TATATATGAGGTGAATTTACTCCGCGTCATGGGTGTGAACTAGGGACAAATTCGTCTTTTAATTAGTGTAGATATATATATATATATATATATATATATATATATATATATATATACATATAATTGTGTGTGTGTGTGTGTGTGTATATGTATATATATACACACAACACCACACAACACACACACACACAACACACACACCACACATATATATATATATATATATATATATATATATATATATATATATATATATATATGTGTGTGTATATGTATATATATATACATATATATGAATAAATATATATATATGTATGTATATATATATGAATATATATATATATATACTGTATATATATACATATATATATATATATATATATATATATATATATATATATATATATATGTATACATATGTGTGTGTGTGTATGTACGCACGCGTGTATGTGTATAATGAAGATTAAATAGTATGTTTATATATGATACCACATACATGAACACACACTCTAGTAACGGGGCATCAGACATGCCTCCCTTTATCCAGGTAAACTTTCGACGGATAGGTACTTCACACTTAGTTATCTCCCAATCATGTTGACCCTCTATGGAGCTGAATACTTTTGATGGCCACGCCCTCCCATTCCCTCTCCTGGGGAATGCTATTGTGAAGACCGCCCACATAATCGGGATGTCTGGAGCACACAAACACAACGGGATCGACTGCGCTACCGCTGACGCCTGATTTCTCCTCCTGATGCTTTATTACTGTGATCATTGTACTGTACTGGCATCATATTTCAATATTGTGTGGTTTATTAGTTGTTGTTTTTTAACATACTAAGACAACCATCATACTCATACACACACACACGCACACACACACACACACACACATATATATATATATATATATATATATATATATATATATATATATATATATGTGTGTGTGTGTGTGTGTGTGTGTGTGTGTGTGTGTGTGTGTGTGTGTGTGTGTGTGTGTATACACACGCGGCATATCTACATTCAATACACCCGATTTTGAAAAATATTTTCCTTTTTTAACAAATCCTGAATTGTTCATTACGATTTTAAAACATTTTTTCCCCGACCTATTTCGTTTACTTTCACCCGCGCGATCACATGGTTCAATATTCTAAAAGTCGAACAACAATTCTCATAAATCTTCGTGGCCTGAATTCGCGGGAAGGTGTTGCCAAGGGATGGCGAAAGTCACTCTCCGATTCTACTGTAATACTTGTCTATTCATTCATTACGTTATTTATTATTATTAGTAGTTGATGTAGCAGAAGTAGTAGTAGTGGTGGTAGTAGTAGTAGTAGTAGTAGTAATGGCAGCAGCAATAGTAGTAGTACTGACAATATTAGTATATTCCCAACATGGATTTTTTTATTTAGTCAATATAACTCTTTATTTCATTTAATTCAACGTGATTTTAACCTAACAATAGATATCAAAAATTACTATCCGAATTTTTTTAACCGCGAAGAAACAATATTTAAAGAGTTTTGCTCCTCTCATAATCAAAACTATGGCTTTGATATCTGTTCAACTGACATGCAAAGTCTCTCCTCTGACAGGGTGTTGATGTGCTTCTGAGATCAACTATGACCTGCTAGCGAGGACAACTAGAATTAAATAATAGTTACGTTGTTTGCACTGCTGAATCAATTATTTTCATTCATACAATATCTACGTTCGACACAATCAATTTTATTCACACAATATGAATACCGTGAACGAAAATAATATTATGAAAACTACAATGCTCTTTCCTTCGCGTCAACAAGAATGGCAAGTCCCGTCCCTTCTATCCATATGGTTTGTTTCGAGTTTATGACAGTCACGTGACACAAACAATTTGAAAGCTAGTGGAATCTACGTCGTTCATTCGTTAGCTTCGAAGCCGCAACCTTACGAGAAGATGAAAGTGGATGCGCCACGCTGTCAGAAGACTAAAAGGTTCCTCCGTAAGGGTGAGTGATGCCTCGGCGACGGGCCAAGTGGTTCGAGGATTTTGACAGCGGCAAGGGAGCGAAACAAGGTATTATTGATGCACTGCAGAATGAAGTACGAACTAAATTCTTCATATAAGGTAATATTGATGCACTGCAGAGTGAAGTACGAAGTAAATTCTTCATTCGAGGTAATATTGATGCACTGCAGAGTGAAGTACGAACTAAATTCTTCATTCGAGGTAATATTGATGCACCGCAGACTGAAGTACGAAATAAATTCTTCATTCGAGGTAATATTGATGCACTGCAGAGTGAAGTACGAAGTAAATTCTTCATTCGAGGTAATATTGATGCACTGCAGACTGAAGTACGAAATAAATTCTTCATTCGAGGTAATATTGATGCACCGCAGACTGAAGTACGAAATAAATTCTTCATTCGAGGTAATATTGATGCACTGCAGAGTGAAGTACGAAGTAAATTCTTCATTCGAGGTAATATTGATGCACTGCAGACTG
>NW_028234442.1:1955836-1958336 GCF_977035675.1 Penaeus japonicus
CACAATGGCCATATTTACGCTGTTCTGGTTTTGTCTTTTTGGCTTCATTTGCATGATTGTACAAGGGAAAGGTTCTGAAGTAGTTTCCCGTTGCTTTCTCCAGCAGCAGTAATCTTCACAAGACTGGTGACCCTGGCCAGTGTCTCTAACTGAAGAGATCCTTTGCCCAGTGTCTATGGAGGAGAAGCCATGAACTGAAACTATCTATTTGTCTTCCCTCCATCCACCACCTGTCTTCCCGTGGCTTCACCGTGACTCTGGCCGGGTGGCTTAGAGGTTACTATGCCTTGCCCAAGGGTATACCTCAAAAGACTAGAGGACCCAAGGAGACGTCTCACTGCTCCTTTGGTAGCGGACCTGCGGGGAGGTCTAACTTACCCCTCTAGGGAAGGGTAAACTAGACACATTATTGTTAACAGATCTTGAAAAGGATGCGAATCCATTTTGACTACGGAATATCTGCTAAGAGTCTTCTAAATTACAAGACCTTCCTATATAGATAAAAAAAATAAATCATTATGTGAATTGGAATACATACGCTCGCCTGGTCCGAAGTTGGGTGATGCAAATATACGCTTATTTCTTATTTCATTTTAGAGGAAATCATTTGAACGTTCCGGTAAATTAGAAAATATATTTTCAGAGCGAAGACCTTTTCTTTCAAATCTCATGAAACAGTATTTACATCTATCAAAATAGAGTAAGTTCCCAAACATTCTTCGTTTTTCTGAAACCACGATTTGCATCTTATTTTTTTTATTCTACAAATTATTATTAAAAAAAAAAAAAAAAAAAAAAGATCATCTACCCTCTCTCCTCTCTCCCAATCTCTCTTTATCCTTTCCCTCTGTATTCATCCATCTTTTTCACCTCCCTTCTCTCCTACTTTTTCCCCTGCCTATCTGTTTAACAACCTCTCTAACAATATGCCCCCCCCCCCCACACCAACTTTCTCTCCTTACCCATCATCTGTCTCGTAGGCGTCAATATGTTTCGTTGTTTACCGAAGCGCTATGCATTTTTTTTTTTTTTGTTGGTATGCCTCTCTCTCTCCTCTCCTCCATTTCCCTCTCCCTTCCTCTTTTCTTCGTGTCTCTCTTACTTTCTCTTCCCCCCTCCCCCCTTTCCCCTTCTTCTCGTTTCTCTCCTTCTTTCCTCTTGTTTTTCCCTTTCCTCCTCTTGAGTCCTCTTCCCTTTCCTCTCTCTCTCTCCTTTCTCCTCTTCCCGGTCTCTTTTTTTTCTCTTCTACCCCCCTCTCTCTGTTCTTCGTCTTGTTTATTCGTCCTCTTCTTCCTCCTCCCACTGTTCTTCCTCTTCTCCCTCCTCTCTCTTCTTTCTCTTATCTCCCCTCTCTGTCTTCGTTCTCCTCTTTCCCCTCTCTCTCTTCTTTCTCCTATCTCCCCTCTCTGTCTTCTTTCTCTTTTTCCCTCTCTCTCTCTTCTCTCTCCTATCTCTCCTCTCTGTATTCTTTCTCCTCTCCCCCCTCTCTCTCTCTCATATCTCCCCTCCCTGTCTTCTTTCTCCTCTTCCCTCCCTCTCTCTTCTTTCTTCCCTTCTTCCTCTCACTGTCCTTCCTCTCTCCATTCTTTCCCTCCTTCCATCTCTCTCTCCCTCCCCCCCCCTCTATTAATTATTATCCTCTTCTTCTTCTCTATTCTCCCCCCCTTTCCTCCTCACTATACTCTTATTCTTATTTCTTACCTCTCGAGTTCTCTTCCCTTCCCGTTCCTTCCTCCCCCCCCCTTTCTCCCTATTCCCCCTCTCTTCCTCCCTTTGCCCCTTTCCTCCTCCTCCTCGTGGCCTTCCTCTTCCCTCTCTACTTCCCCTCCCTCCTTGTACCTACTCCTCCTCTTTTTTCCTACCTCTCCATCCACGCCTTTAGTCCTCCTCTTCCCTCCCCCCCTCCCCTTGAAGTCATCCTCCTCCTCCTCCTCCCTATCCAGTCCTCCTCCTCTTCCCCCTCCCCCTCCTCTCTGTCTAGTCCTCCTCTGCCCTCCCCCCCCCTCCCCTAAACCTCCTTCGTTGTCCTCCTTTTCTCTCCCCGCAGTCATCCTCCTCCCCCTCCTCCCTACCCTACCCCCCTCCTCCTCCTCCAGTCGTCCTCCACTCCCTCCCCCCTATCCAATCCTCCTCCAGCCCCCCTCCAGTCGTCCTCCTCCCCCTCCTCCCTATCAGTCCCCTTCGTCCTCCTCCTCCAGTCGTCCTCCTCTCCCTCCTCCCTATCCATTCCCCCTCCCCCCTCCCCCCTCCCCCTAAGAATGCCCTGCGACCCACCCCTTTGGCTCCTTAAAGATGAGCGACCACATGGCTCTGGCCGCGCGTGTATCACCTGAGTGGGCGCGAGTGGGCGAGAGGGAGTGGGCGCGAGTGGGTGAGAGGCAGTGGGCGCGAGTGGGCGAGAGGGAGTGGGCGCGAGTGGGCGTGAGGGAATGGGCGCAAGTGAGCGAGAGGGAATGGGTGGGAGTGGGCGAGAGGGAGTGGGCGTTAGTGGGCGAGAGGT
>NW_028234442.1:2008336-2010836 GCF_977035675.1 Penaeus japonicus
CCTTTCTCTCCTCGCTCCCCTTTCTGTCCTCGCCCCCCCCCCTCCCCTCACCTCCCCTTTCCCTCCTCGCTCCCCTCCTCCCCTCGCCTCCCCTTTCTCTCCTCGCTCCCCTCCTCCCCTCGCCTCCCCTTTCTCTCCTCGCTCCCCTCCTCCCCCCGCCTCCCCTTTCTCTCCTCGCTCCCCTCCTCCCCTCGCCTCCCCTTTCCCTCCTCGCTCCCCTCCTCCCCTCGCCTCCCCTTTCTCTCCTCGCTCCCCTCGCTTCCCCTTTCTCTCCTCGCTCTCCTCCTTCCCTCGCCCCCCCCTTTTCCCTCCTCGCTTCCCTCCTTCCCTCGCCTCCCCTTTTCCCTCCTCTCCTTCCCTCGCCTCCCCTTTTCCCTCCTCTCCTTCCCTCGCTTCCCCTTTCTCTCCTCTGCGTGGCGGTGCAAACAGGGCGAAACAAGGGAGGAGGCGCGAGCAGGGAGGCCCGAAGACGTCGCAGGGACAACTTAAGAATTTCCCAAGGGAGACAAACCTTTCTCTCTACGTCTTGAGATACTCATGACCTGAATCCCAATGTTTTACTTTAGGACTTGTTGACGTGTGTTTGTTGGTGGGTACTGAGCTGGACGTTTGTTTGTTCTTGGAGTTGTGTTCTTGTTTCATATCTGTCACTTGGTATTGTTTTCTTATATAAAGGAGAATGGGTTGTTGGGAACTTTTTGTGTCTCGGTATCAAAATCATCCCTTAGATTTTTTTTTCTTTCTTTTTTTGAGGGGATCTTTTATTACGCAAAAGTTCCTGAAGACGGACACAAAGACACGTGTGTGTGTGTGCGCGCATATACATACACACACAAGCAACACACACACACAAACGAACCTACTAATAAATCGATTTCTGAATAGGTAGAACGCCAGACACAGATAGAAAGCACACCTACAAAAACAAAAACAAAACATGTACAGACGCATATGCAAATCCAGGCGCGCACAAGAAAGGGCGCAAGACCTCCTCGGCCGAATGCGAGTCTAGGGAAGCCGGGAAGCGAGAGAGACAAAGAAGGCTCTCGTTTCCATCTGCAGAAGACGTCGTGACCTACTTGCAAGAAGAGCCCTCCATCCGCCAGCAACAATCTTATTGCAGAATCTAAAGTTCGCCTTCCTCGACCAGGCTATTATCCATCAGCTCTCGAGCCTCTCCTGTTTATCTCGAGTGTCAGCGGAATGAGGATGAGCACGGAGGACACGGGAAGAAAAATAAAGAAGGGGGAGGAGGAGGAGGGGGGGGGGCGTGGAGGAGGAGGGGGGGCGTGGAGGAGGAGGGGGGGAGTGAAGAGAGGAGAAGGAGAGAGGTTGGTATTGGGAGGCGGGGGGTGGGATGGAGTGGGTTGAGAGGGGTGGGGGTAGGGGGGTTGAGAGGCAGGGTTGTTTGAAGATGAGTTGAACAAAGCACTGTGCATGCAATGTTGATTCAGAGGGATGATGCGATAGATAGGAATTGATAGACAGATAGAAGGTGAGAGATAGACAGACATATAGATAAACAGACATACAGATATACAGTTACAGTTGATAGACATTATCAGTTACACCTCTAACTAGACGTACGAATAGTTTAGAAATAAGAAAACAAACCTAAGTTTCCCAGCGGGTTTCATCCGTGGCCCCACCATCGCCAATTTCCACTACCGCCAACTCAGGCCAGTTAACAGCCTTTGTCAATATTGCAAACATAAGCTCAATTTCATCGGCGCAGAAGGCTTTTGTTCACACGGGACTTTTTTTTGTGTGTGTGGGGGGGGGGGGAGTCTAATTCAGCAACATATTGTTATATTTCTCATGTTTTTTTTTTTTTTTTTTTTTTTTAGACTCTTGGACACGTGTGAGAGGTAAATGATATTGCGTTTTTTATTGTTTTTAAGTATCGATTTTCTTAAGGTCGACTGGAATCCATTCAATGTGTTTTTCAAATGTGAGTTATAATTTTAAAGTCACCCCTTCTTTCCTCTATGATATTGTAGGTACGATTTACATCAGTTAACAAAAGTCAAAAATTATAATAATATTCCCGCCAACGCCCCCTCCCTATTCTCCTTTTTTCGTTCTTTCTCTCTCTCTCTCTCTCTCTCTATCTATCTATCTCTGTCTTTCTCTCTCTCTCTCTCTCTCTCTATCTATCTATCTCTCTCTGTCTTTCTCTCTCTCTATCTACCTCTCTCTGTCTTTCTCTCTCTCTCAGTCACTCTTTCTCTCTGCCCTTCTCTAAATCTCTCTCTTTCTATCAATCTTTCTTTCTCTCCTTCTCTCTCTCTCCCTCACCCTCTCGCATTCTCTCTCTCTCTCTCCCTCTCGCATTCTCTCTCTCTCACTCCCTGCTTCTACTTCTTGTTCTCTCCCTCTCTTCCTTCTCTTATTTTTTCCGAAACGTCGACGTGTGATTCCCGGCCTTTCCTCACACCCAGATTTTCCCCCAAACATTTCCGCCGCGATTTTGCGTCGTGGTCGTTTTAGACTTTCATGC
>NW_028234442.1:2033336-2035836 GCF_977035675.1 Penaeus japonicus
TATATATATATATATGTATATATATATATTATATATATAATATATATATATATATATATATAATATATATATATATATTATTACTATTACTGAAAAAAAACATTGGTAAAATGCATTAGAGAAATTCCCTTCCGCCGCCAGAGCTCTCCCTTTGCAAAGAAACCTGCATTCCTCTGGCCTTTCTTTCTTTGGCATTTGATACAAACGGCGACCGTGAAATGGAATTCACATTTCTATCACGGCTGCAAGTTGTCCATTCACTGAGTGGACAATGATGATGGTTGATACTCATTTCCAGTGTTTGTTGCTCTCTCTTTCTTTTTTCTTTTTTTTCTCTCTCTCCTTTCTTTCTTTCTCTTTCCCTCTCTCTGTTTCTCTCTCTCTCTCTTCTCTCTCTCTTTCTTTCTTTCTCTCTCTCTCTCTCTCTCTCTCTCTCTCTCTCTCTCTCTCTCTCTCTCTCTCTCTCTCTCTCTCTCTCTCTCTCTCTCTCTTCCATAGGCAAACAAAAAACATGAAACTAATGTTTAACTCGGGAGTTCTGTTCTTTCCCGTTACACATATAACAAAATACCAGAAATAACTAATAATGATAATGATGATGGTGATATTAATGATAGTAATAACAATGACCATAATATTCATAACGGTGTTGATAACGATGATGAGAATCATTATGTAATGATGATGATGATGGTGATTATGGTAATAATAGTAATGACAATATTCATAAAAATAATGACACGGATCATGCCTTTCTATTTACTTCAATGCTATATTACCTGCAATCTGTTTGACCTGACGTACACTGTTTCCGGTATCCGCTTCCGCCTCTGAACTGCAGTCCTGGCAGCTACGTTTGCTAGCGGAAGCCCTGAGGCATAGAAAGTGACTCAAGATTCGTACTTAAGAAGGACACAGAAGGAACCCAGAGGTAGATCAGACAGAGACAAGGGACAGAAAGAGAGAAGAACAGGCAGAGCGAACAGCCCTTACCTCGGGCCTTTCGCTGGAGCCAAGTATATCAACCGAGTCCACCAATAAAGACCATGACATGTGAACGTCTGTCTGTATTATCAACCGGGTGCAACGGGCGAGGGTAGTGGGTCACAACTGCTGGCAGATTGAGGATTACAGCTTGCAGCATCGAGTGGCTTGCAGCGACAATCACTACTAAACTTTGATAACAACTGGAAAAGCTTGAGAATGATAATAAAAAAAATGATGATAATACCAACACAATTTTATGAAAACAACAACAATAATACCGATAGTGACAAACTACTGTTATTATCCTTACTATTATTATTATTACTATTATCATTAGTACTATCATATGTAGATACAGAAGAAAAAATAAGCGATGAAAAAGAAGAAAGAAGAAGAAGAAGAAAAAAAAAAACACGAAAAGGCGACACGAAGAAAAAAGACGAAGGAAGAAATAAGAAGAAAAGTAAATAACAAGATTTAAAAAACATAAAAAGAAAGAAATGTAGACTTCTCTTCGAGAGATAGATAATGAGATAGAGAGAGGCACATAAGGTGAAAGAGAAAGAGAGAGAGAAAGACATACAGAGAGAGAGAAAGAATCACGTACAGATGATGACAGAGAAAGAGAGAGAGAAAGACAGACGCACAGACAGAGAGGGAGAAATAGACTTACAGACAGACAGAGAGAGAGAAATAGACGTACAGATAGACAGAGAGAGAGACGTACAGATAGAGAAAGAGAGAGAGAGAAACGTACAGAGAAAGAGAGAGAGCGCAAGAGAAAGAGAAAAGCACAGACGGAGAGAGAGAGAGAGAGAGAGAGAGAGAGAGAGAGAGAGAGAGAGAGAGAGAGAGAGAGAGAGAGAGAGAGAGAGAGAGAGAGAGAGAGAGAGAGAGAGAGAGAGAGAGAGAGAGAGAGAGAGAGAGAGAGAGAGAGAGAGAGAGATAAGAAAAAAAAGAGAGAGAGATGAGAGAAAAGAGAGAGAGAAGAGAGAGAAAGAGAGAGAAAGCACACAACACACACACACACACAGAGAGAGAGAGAGAGAGAGAGAGAGAGAGAGAGAGAGAGAGAGAGAGAGAGAGAGAGAGAGAGAGAGAGAGAGAGAGAGAGAGAGAGAGAGAGAGAAAGAGAGAGAGAAAGAGAGAAACGTACAGAGAAAGAGAAAAGCAGAAAGGGAGAGAGAGAGAGAGAGAGAGAGAGAGAGAGAGAGAGAGAGAGAGAGAGAGAGAGAGAGAGAGAGAGAGAGAGAGAGAGAGAGAGAGAGAATAATGCAGAGATAGGAACACCTGCCTTAACTCCCAACGAAAAGTATTCGGCCAAGTTGTTTTCCCCGCTAACTTCCACGCGACACAGAAGTAAAGGAAGCGCAGAGTCCGACTTCACTCGCTCTCACATTCCTGGACCAGCTATTGTGAAGCGATGCCTCTTAAGTTGTTGGCTCGCCACTTCAGAAGTAGCGATGACAAGTGTCTAAGTGAGGGCGGCACTGCGCTCTTTGCAAAAGGGAGC
>NW_028234442.1:2048336-2050836 GCF_977035675.1 Penaeus japonicus
CCATTCACGCCATCTTTCAGAAATGGTATTTAAAATGGAGGAAAAAGTGTGGATGTTCACTTGTGAGTTAGAATCGTTAGAGTTCCTTCAGAGGATAAGATATGATTAAAGTAAAAGTGGTTAATACTTTGTCAATACTGAGACCTTTATCTAACCTTATAAATACTTAACGTTAACTTCTATACTTTTTCAAAATCGTGTTTATACCCGGCTGTTGTAAGGTGGTTTATTTTTTTTTCTCTTTCTTTTTTTATGAGTTTTGGCTTGTACCAGCTAAAGATAGCTGATAAAATATTCCGAGTTAATCGATAGTCAGATATGTCAAGTATATATATAGATAGTTGCGTTGAATTATTCCTTTGTATATTTCGTGAATTTAAAATCCATTTTTTGATATCTTTGGTAGTGTAAAGTGAAACAATGTGGGTGTGTTGTGTTTTCAACAAGGAATTGTAACAAAGAGTGTGTTATCTGAGTAAATATTGGCGAGCTTTAGCCTACCGTGAGCCTACGTGTATTAGCTGACGACCGTTGGAAAAGCTGTATGAAGGGTGATAATTTTAGCATTGAAGTGTCCTTTGATAAATACGTAGACTCATTTTGGAGTAGGATTCAGAATTTTGCTGATTGGGATTTGTAAGCCATCTGCTCCGTTATGAACAGGAGCTGAAAAAACTTGTATATTTTGATATGTTAATCCCGAAAAGGTAACTTTTTTTTTTTTTTTTTTTTTTATTCTTTTCTTAAGTACGGTTAAATTCTGTCATGATGGAGTACTCGCCACGTACTGGGGGATTACAATGCTAAACAACACCACTCTCACTCAACATTTTATAATCACTGTTATCGACCATTTTTTATTAATTCAGAATAATTTTATTTTCTCAGAAAAGAAACAATACATTTTAAACAAATTGTATCATGTAGAAACATGTTTTAAGTCTTCAATTCTCCTTTTTTTTTCATCTAATTTGTAAACTTGGTGTCTCCTGGATATAATCTTGTGTTCGTTGATGCAAAAAAAGAATATTGCTATAATACACTATGGTGCTCCGTGATTGCCTCGTATTGCAAAAGTCCATCGTTTGAATTGTCGAGTTGCACGTCGGTTTATGCTTGGTGGGGCATCTTGGCACTCAAAGGCACTCACTTCGCCTGAAACAAAAGAATGCCGAAGGTGAAATGATGGTCCAGAATGCCTTAAAGTGATCGAAATAGGTTGTACAACAGTGTGATTGCATTATGGGAAGTTTTAACCCTATTTTGTGTGTGTGTGTGTGTGTTTGTGTGTGTGTGTGTGTGTGTGTGTGTGTGTGTGTGAGTGTGTGTATGTATGTTTGTGCGTGTGTTTTTGCGACTTTACCAACAGAATAGTAAAGACACACATATTAAATGCACAGATTAATGCATAACTCTGAAAACAAATAAACCAACCTTTTTAGGCCTTCTATCACTGCCCGAGAAACCGCGCGCCGTCAGACAGCATTCAGTAATGATGACAATAAGCCTGGGACACGGCAGCAATATCCGCACCAGAATTCATTATCTTTGCAACACGACAGCGACATTGCAAGGGATCAGTTTCCTGTATATCAGCTGGCAGGTATCGGATGTTGAGCTTCACTTGAGGTGCTGCAGCGTGGTGCACTTAAGTGATACAGCTTTCCCGGAAGTGCGGTGCTCCGTTTAGTCACTGCATCTTTTTTTGTTCAGTTGCATTAGCTTTCATACAATTAGCAAACGATAGACATATATATATTTTTTATCTATCTACGTTTGCATCTTTTTCAGTTGCATCAGCACTTGCACGGTTAGCAAACGATAGACATATATATATTTTTTTTTATCTATCTAAGTTTAACGCCAACATTTAATCTTCCTCATTAACCCGTCCAATAGTCTCCATCTTTTTCCATCTTTCTCAGCCTCTCTCACCACACGTTCGTTACTCATCACTATCAGACAGTGTACACTATGCTGCTGAAATCACACAGAACGGTGGCCTAATTAAGGAAGATTTACATAACTAATTAAATCAAGGCATTAATTTCTCCTGATGGCAGGCATTGCTAAACTATGCACCAAGGCCTAGTATGAGTTATTACAAATTATCAGAAAAGAGAGAGAGGGAGGGAGGGAGAGAGAGGGAGGGAGGGAGAGAGAGAGAGAGAGAGAGAGAGAGAGAGAGAGAGAGAGAGAGAGAGAGGAAGGAAGGATAAATAGATAGGTAAGTATATATACATACATACATACATATATATATATATATATATATATATATATATATATATATATATGTATTTATATATATACATATGTGTATTTATATATATATATATATATACATATATATATATGAATACATATATATGTATAAATATCTATATCTATATCTATATATTCATGTATATATATACATATATATACATACATACATATATATATATATATATATATATATATATATATATATGTATATATATATATATATATGTATTAT
>NW_028234442.1:2105836-2108336 GCF_977035675.1 Penaeus japonicus
ATACATACATACAGACATACATACATATATATATATATATATATATATATATATATATATATATATATATATATATATATAATAATACAAATACATATAAATACATATATAATATATATATATATATATATATATATATATATACATATATAGATATACATATATTTATATAGGTATATAATATGTGTATATATGAATAAGATAAATAAGAAATGACAATACAGTTTTTGATGAAGCTTATGATTCATTAGACTTCAAAGTTTAATATAAAGTCTTGTTATTGAAGTTTGCTCATTCATCAAATAATCAATTAATAACCATCTTTTTTTCTTGTGATGTAAACCTTCTCATTAATATTTGTACGTCGTTTATTAAAACTTGAGACAAGAGCATCTATGTTAAAAATAGGAACATTCACTTAATCTAAAAGAAAAGAAGAGAAGAACATGAATCTTTTGGAAATTTCTCTGATAATAAATTTTATTACTTAGTACTCAAACATGGGAAGGAATGAACAAGCTAAAGGACATAAACACACTCACATACTGTCTCTTTCTCACAAACACACACACTCTCTCTCTCTCTCACACACACACAAACACACACACACTCTCTGACACTCACACGCACACATACTCTCTCTCTCTCTCTCTCACTCACATCATGCATTAAGAATTAGACACACTAATTAAATAACTTCAACTGCCTTTAACTATCAACGCAATCTCTAAGCACATTTGTTATTATCCATTAACATTACTTTTCATAGATTCTTTGTATCACGTCATGAATGCTTAAAGAACAAAGGATGGATTACCTATTACCATGAACACAGCTTAACTTCTGAACACTGAATAATTATACGTGACCAGAAATTTTCAAGTGCAAGGCCTTGTCTTATTATCATTCATGTTGGTTGTTGTGTGCAATGGACTCTTAATGATATTGATAAGTCTTAAGATATGTACAATTTCGTCATTATTGTTGTTATCATTGTTGTTGTTTATTGTTCTTGTTGTTATTATCATTATCATCAATATCTTACTTGGTTCTGTAATTTCATCACTATGATTATTGCAATTAGCAGTATCAGTATTATCATTATCATGTATATCATCATTATTTACATCATTATATACATTATCATCTTATCTTATCAATAAGTCTCATCATCATCATCATCATCATTATCACTCATAAAATCCATAACCAAATCCTTCCATATAATCATCCCCCTAACCATCATAATCACAATACCGACACTGCAATTTGCAACATAGTACCAAAGTTAAGAATACCGATGAATAATCCCCAGAGTAATATTCCTCCTCCGTCGCCGTCAGTCTATTCCTCCTGACTGCTCCTGGCTCAGTGTCCGTCGGTTGCTCAAGGCAGCTGGTTTGCCGACATTTGATTGTGTGTTGGCTTTGTTGTTTCCCCTCGAAGCGGAGAGCGAGTCAATGACAACTATTGTTCTCTTAATTGGAAACGCTCCGGCCATGAACAAAGGAACTTTCCCATAATTTCGGACCGTTAAGCCAATATTGTCTATAATGGCTTCTATCCTTACGGTTGAACTTTTCGCATGCTTGAAGGTCGAGCGCAAATGCACAATAACTGAGGGATTAAAACAGGTATCTAAGTTGCGTTTCAGAAGCGATAGATAAATCCCGACCCCAAAAGAGGTAATAGAAGTGCTTCGTCTTTTTTTTTTTTTTTTTTTTTTTTTTTTTGAAGAACCAGTTAGTTCCTCTTGCGTGAACAGTTTTAGTTACGTTGCTAATGCTCCTGCTTTACATTAACGGGACGTTTATAGTGTGCATTGCTCTGCCAGGAAAGTTTATATTAGCATCGTTGGGGTTTTATGGATTCCAACACTGTAAAGTACGGGGAGAAAGTGTGAAGTGATCGTGTTTTGTGTGGTGTTTGGGCAAGGAAATTGGGGGATCGTATCTCTTGTGTTAGTTCATTAAATGTTCGGATTCTTTTCACGGTATTAGCATAAACAGGAAGAATGTACTTAGGGTATTTTGATAGCAAGTCTATGTAAAGGGAGATTATAAATGATGACATATTTTTTATGTTCATGGAAACAGATTGCATTATTGAAAGTGCTGACTTTGTCAATCGAGGTGGCTGCTGCATCTGAGTATATCTGGTCGTGAAATGATTTATCATAAAATAAAGCGACTCGCAAATATTGTTAGACATTTATTTTTATGTTATGACGTTGCATTTTATTTTCTCCTTTAATCTTACAATAGACCTCTTTGTGCATAACAGATTTCTCTGTTATTTTATTGATGATAAAATGTCTGGGCATTCATAGTATATCCATCTACGTATCTATTTACTCTCGTGCTTTTCACAATTGGAAAGTCTAAAATCAATATTTATGCAACATAGTTATCATAGTTATACACATAATTTCTTCATACCGCATTATATTTACAAAATATTTATCTATAAACTAATATACTGTAAGTGAAGTGTTCATATT
>NW_028234442.1:2205836-2210836 GCF_977035675.1 Penaeus japonicus
AAAGAGTAGCTTTTGTAATACTGAAACTAAATGACAGATATAACCTAAAGAATATCCAAGTATACGCTCCTACCGGCAATCATAGTTATGAGGAGATAGAGAGTTATGAAGATGTGCAAGCAGCTACCAATAGAGCAAAAACCCATTTTACCGTGATTATGGGGAATTTTAATGCCAAGATAGGAAGAAGGGAAGATGGGGAAACCTCGGTTGGGAAACATGGCATAGGAAATGGACATGGAAATCGCCATCCGGCATTAAAAACGAAATTGACTTCATAATCACCAACAGGTGTGGCATTATACAAGACTTAAGTGATATCAATTAAGTAAATGTCGGTAGCAACCATAGACTGGTCAAAAGTCGAATTAAATTACAGTTAAGAAGGGAACGAAAAGCTCATACAGATGTCTCTGAGTCTAGCCGCTGTGGTGAACCATGACACCTTATAGTCTCTCACAGTCAGAGGGAAATCTGACTACCCTCCCCGGGTCTACGGGGGCCAGCCAGGGAGCTTCCCCGTTGCTTCCTCGAGCAGCAAGCTCGAGCTCTAATCCCCAGAGTGAAAGGGGTCCCAGGGGTTCGCCCAGGGTATTGTGCCGCCTTCCCAGGGCAGGGGGCCCGAGGAAACGGGCCCCTTGGCAGTGCGGGTCAAAGCTGCCCCCTCGCCCATGGTGATGGGCACCCCAATGGTAGCCAGGGTAAAGGTTCCCCCCCCCCCCCCCGGCCAAGGCAAAGGGTGTTTTAGCAGCCCTAGAAACTGCAACTCCTCCTACAGTGAATACAGTGACGACAGTGAAAACAACATAGACAGAAAAGCCATTTGTCTGATCAGCAATATTACAATAGTGCTGAAGCTATCCTGCGCTTCATTGCAACAAAAAAGCATGCGCACGGATGGTTCTGTGTGGTCAAATTAAGAAGTTATACAGTCCTGCTGAGATCGACAACGGCCACAGTATTGTTTTAAATATATCAGATTCTAGAAAAATGAGAAACACAACTGGACATTAAATGAATGACGAATCTCATAGTACATACCATGATCGACCAGTGTTTGAATAACAATAATATAGTGTTTGTTACAACAACGACAGACACTCCCGTCACTGACTGGTCACCACCAAAGAAAGCAGGTATTTCTAACATTTGTGAAACTATTCTTAAATAAGGAACACCAAGATACACAAACCCAGTCTGAACCTTCTTTCAGCAGTCAAAATCTTATTGGAAATGAAATAGACTTGATAACTGGAATGTTCTCCAAACAACAATCTGCACTGAATAGTGTGATTAAGCAAGGTGTGCCTCCCCAGACGCAGGAATGCGGAAAGGAGGCATCTGTCACGACAACCTCAACCCCCTCCAATCACTCAACATCCAAGTAACAACCAGTAGAAGCTACATTAAAAATAGTAAAAGGAAGAATAAGCAAAAACCTCTTCCACCAACCACAACTGGAAAGATGCAACACACCACCACGTGCCTGGAGTTCCTACCCCCTCTACCACCCCTCCAACTACACAAACACCACCACTCGTCATCAACAACTACGTAGAACGAGCGGAAACACATCAATCCCATCAATAAGTCATTGAGAAAACAAAAAAGAAAAACAAGGGAGGAACGCAATACACCAAAACCACTACAATGTACCGATCGTCTGACGGTAGTGTACTTGTATATTACTAGCTGCCATCCAGATACAACGAAGAAGATATTGAAGACTTCCTCGTTAGTAATTTTGACAACATATCAAATTTAAAACTCAGATGACACATGAAGATTATTCAAGCTTCACTGTTACTATAAGAGGCAAAGAGATCAATTCATAACTTTTTATAGAGTCCGATGTGTAAAGGTTTTCTTAAGGAGAAACAAGTACAATACCGAACAGAATGTTTGACGCCGCAAATGGGTCTGCAGATCCGGTGATCAGACCACAAACAGACTTAAAATAGAACATGCCAATGCTCAGTCTCTCCTGGGTCACTTAGATGAAATCGATATGATAATTAAGGAGAGGGATATTGATATTCTTTGCATTAGTGAAACCTGCCTTCACTAAGAAATACCAAACAAGATCATCTACATTCCAAATTTTAAAGTTTATAGATGTGATGCAGGTCGAGGAGGCAGAGTTTGCATATTTCTACTTTATTCTAACAAGATCTCCACGACAACTGTAAATAACACCCTCATGTCACCATTCGAATATCTTGATAATCTATTTAAAGAAATGTAAATGAAAAGAAAACCACTTTTTATTTTAGGCGACTTAAATGACGATCTTGATAAGTCAAATGCAAAGTTAAATGGAATTATTCAGCAGAATACATTAAAGCAACTCATAAATAAGCCTACAAGGCTTACAGAAAAAAAAACAGACCCAATACCATCCTATATACAGACGCTGCCCCATGCGAAATTGCTGATCATGAACTTTTGGCCATGACTTTTAATATACAGTAGTTAAAACAACAACCAATTATCAAAACTTGCGATTTAACGAATTATGACCCTCAGTCACTCTACTAACGTACCATGGCCAATGAATCGACACTCTCGGAGATTTTATTGACAGATGAAGTTGACAGACAAGTTACTGTTTTGACGAATGTGATAAAGAATGCCATAGATGCTTCCGCTCCGTATAAAACAAAAACAATTAGACGTCCCCCTGCTCCTTGGATAAACGACGACATTAAGAGAGCCATAAGCGATAGAAATAACACTCACAAAGCTCTCAACATAAATAGATTTGATGCCACCCTTCAGGCTGAATATAAGCAAAAAAAGATAAATTTGAAAACCCTTATCAAGAGTACAAAAGTAAATTATCTTAAAAACAAGTTCAAAGAATGTAGGGACGACTCTTCCGAAACATGGAAACTGGTAAATACACTAGTGCCTGAGAAGAAACATCACAAAGACATTTGCATAAATTGACCGACCATTTCAGAGGCAAAAATCACAGTCTTCTTTGACAATTTTTTTTTTTTTTTTTTTTTTTACTCTCCTAGAAGTATTGCAAAGTTTTCGGATTCAAGCATGTGGCACTATCAGACCAACAAGAAAAGATTTTCCTTGTCTAGCAGGGGACAAAGAACTAAAAAGAGGAGACTTTGATTACAACTGTATGGCACGAACAGAAAGAGCATGAAATGGTGGCACAGAATTTTCTTTGGTCTTCTTGATATGAGTATTGTGAATGCATATGCTGTTTACAAAGAAACTCATCCATCTCTTTCAGTTTTCAACTTCCTTAGAGAGCTTGCCAGAGGACTTCTGACTTATACAAAAGATCGTAAAGCTCGAGGAACGCCCAAGCGAAGGAAAACTGAGTACAGTATACCAACGTCAGTTAGATTTACCAATACTGGAGTACATTGGCCAAAATTCACTCAGAAAAAAGGAAGATGTGAGGTATGCTCCAAGAAAGGAATAGGGTCACGACCAATATCAGTATGCAGTCGTTGTGGGATTCATCTATGTTGTAATGCTACAAAGATTTTTTTTTTTTTTTCACAACTAAATTCTACTTTTATTGTAATGAGTTACAATAGAAGAAATAGAAAGCATAGACTTTTATTTATTTGCTCATATATATATATTATGTACATTATTACAATCACAATGTATTATTTTGATGTAAAAGAATCAAATACAACGATATCTTCAATTTTATATGTAACGGGTGCCAATGATTATTATAAAGTGTGATAATGCCATGATATATTCTAGTATTTCCTAAAGAGTGCAAATCTAGCATTATTTTGTTAAAACTCTTCCTCAGAAGTTAACTATTATGTTTTCTTTTTTGTAAAAAAAATGGTTCCTTTTTTGTGTCTAGAAGCCTGGCGGGACTCTGAGTACCCACTACTGTATTTTTGTATTGAAAATACAATATGCAAAATTTGTAACATAAATTGTTTCATTGGGGTCCTAGGAACAATATATCTCTGAATAAAAAAAAAAAAAAGGATTTCTTAATTCAGGTAGGAAAGTGTAGGAAAATCTATCATTAAAACAACAAGTCTCATTTGGTGTTCCACAAGGCTCCATATTAGGCCCAATTTTATTTACTATGTCTTCTTAGTCAGTACGCTGATGACTCTCAGTTTCTTCACGCAGCATCTGTAAACACTTTAAACGAATTAATAGAAAATACTAAACAGACTCTCAAAGAAATGGTCTAAAACTGAATCCACAGAAAACACAATTCATTTTCATAGGGAGCCGTCAAAACATTGCCGAAATCCCCATAGATACAACTATAGAATTCGGAGGTTGCTACATTGAACCAAGCACCTCAGTCAGAAATCTAGGCGTATACATAGACAAATACATGACTTTTGAAACACATATTGACTATATTTACAAGAAGGTAATGGGCACCTTGATATACCTAAATCACATGAAAGACAAAATCCCTACAGAAGCAAGAATCACTGTCGAACAAACACTAGCCCTCAGTATCATTAACTACTGCCTAAACAAACAAACAAAACACAAATACAAAAAACGCAAAAACTAAAAAAATTTGGTGCAAGAGTAGTAATAGTTAATGTATACTAATTCGACCACGTAACACCACACATATACAAACTAAAATGGTTAAAAATAAAACAAAAATACAATTATGACACAAGTATACTAATCCAAAAAATATACAAGGTAATTATCCACATTAGCTTTTACCTACAAAAACAAAAGCCAGTTTAACAGGAGTAAAAAAAAAAAAAAAAAAAAATCTCTGTATGTCAAAAGATCAAATACGAAAACGGGGGCAAGAAATCTGCAGATCCGAGGACCAATGATCTGGAACCATCTGCCACAACATCTTAGAAATATTTCTAACCTAAGTACATTTAAAATAAAATTGAGAGAACATCTTCTGAATTATCAATGACATAAGGCGCTTGAACATCAAGCCAAACACGGTATTTCAGTCACTTGTAATGTTAATATGTTGTCTATATTGGCTATACATGTACTAT
>NW_028234442.1:2310836-2313336 GCF_977035675.1 Penaeus japonicus
AATCATAAGATTGATAAAATACTCATGCTTGAATTTCCGATTTCAAATCCTTCCCATAAACAAGTACAGAATGTCTTTGATGAGACATTTTTCTCTGGCACATTCTTTTTCAGATTATAATTTTCCTCCTCCATTGCTCTGTTTTCTGTCCTCCCGTTCCAGAGATTCATCTCTCTTTAATTAAAGTTCTCGTTACCTTGGAAGTTCATAGAAAGTCATTGTCTAGATTATCTGTCAGCTAGTTCTAACTGCTATTGTTTTATCAACACGCATGGAATCTTACTAGTTACCCCTTAAATGTAAAGGATTCGTGCTGAACAAGTTGAAAAAAAGCGAAGGGAAACACAGGAGAACAGTTGACTATTATCATTTATACCCTGATGAAGCAGTAAAGCGAAAAGGCCTTTGGTATGTTTCTGTGTCTTCCTGTGTTTCCCCTCGTTGTTATGTTTTCATCCTCTAGAGCTAGATTAATTCTCCTCACAGATTTTTCTAATGCTTTCGTCATCAGTGCTTCATCATAGACGGTAAATTGTGCCGGTGATGATAAATAGGTTTGTGTAATCCCTCTTCTAACTATACCTGGTTCTATTTATTTTCATTTTATTTACAAAGCCGGTCTATCCAAGATGCAGAGTACAATTTAGGGGAGGACTTATGTTTACCTTGTTTTGACATCAGTCATCGAACTGCTATGGTAGCTTGTCTTAATAAGTGATGCCATAGTTCCTCGATCATATCACTAAAACTTAAGATTAAGAAACAGATGATTGCACAGATAATTATTTATTGTAAGTGCACCGGTTTCAGAGGTGTACAGGCAGCATCTTCTCTTCCTGACCCAGAAAAACAACCTTCACTTTTGGACTTCCCTCCTATGAGATAGAAAAAAACAAAGTTACATTATATCCAGCTTCTTGGTCAGGTACCTCCTTGCCCCATAACCATTATACTTTCCCTCTACTACACCAGCAACAAATGTGTACTCCGATATCCCAGTGTGTGTGTGAGAGAGAGAGAGAGAGAGAAAGAGCGAAAGATAGAGAAAGCGAGAGAGAGAGAGAGAGAACTGGCTTGTTCGAGTATTTTCTATTCATAAACCTATCCGCCATTATCCCGATAAGAAAACATTTTTTTTCCGTCTCTCTGCCTCTATTGACACCTTACTCTATTTATCTTCCTGTCTTCAGGTTAAGAAAGGAAAAAAAGTTGTATCATTAACATAGCAAATACTGAAAAATTCACATGTAAACATTTTAAGCAAACTGAACGTCATCTCTTCAGCTTCAGTGCGAAGGTTCTCCGTCATTCTTAAACATGCTAACATTAACCTGCTCACATTAACCATACTTGGATGATTGAAATTAGCAACAGGTACGATATCAAGGTAAAGGTGTAATTTTAGAGGAAAGACAAGACAAAAAAGCTTGAAATATCCTTAAAGTTATGACACGGGACTAGGTGATGATAATCTACCCATTTAAAGTTTATCTTGAAATTATTATTGCAGTAGGTCTCGTTCAAAAAATACACTAAACTGCCATTTGTTTCAGTCACCTGGGTTTTCGGACATATATGATACATACATACATATATATATATATATATATATATATATATATATATATATATATATATATATATATATGTGTGTGTGTGTGTGTGTGTGTGTGTGTGTGTGTGAATGTGTTATATATATGTATTATTATATATATACTATATATATATATATATATATTTTACCTCCCGGTCTATTTCTATATTAAAATGCGTTACTGCATTCTACCATCTTTCTCACATAGATATAACCTCGGTAACCTGAATTGGGACTTGAATTTCTGATTTCATTGCTGCCGAGTGGCCACGGGAAGTGTCTGTAAAACATCGCTATCACTGCTCTGCTATGAGCAAATAGGTAATTTCCATGACGGTTGTAAGGCGTCTGGTTAGACAATTCTTTTAGTGGGTCGTGTGGTCTATTGGATTCAGGATTGGGTCTGTCAATCTGACGGCTCGGGTTCGAGTCCCGGTCAGGGAGGTAAAATTTGTATTTTTATATATATGTGTATATATATATATATATATATATATATATATATATATATATATATGTATGTATATATATATACATATATACACACATGTATGTATATACATACATTTATATATATATATATATATATATATATATATATATATATATATATATATTATACATACATACATACATGTATATTATATATATATATATATATAATATATATTATATATATATATATATATGTATATATATATATATATATATATATATATATATATATATATATATATATATATACACACAAACATACATTAACCCTTATTTTATGATTATCGTTTCTTGTGTTATTGAAAAGTTTGTTGAAATCCTTACCTTTTTTCATTTTTAATATTGGTGATGTTCTATTGAAAAAAAAATGCTTTCAAAAGCACATGATTTAATTCATACCCTTAAAGATAT
>NW_028234442.1:2318336-2320836 GCF_977035675.1 Penaeus japonicus
AACTACATCTAGTCAACTAGATTTTCATAATATATTTACAAACATATTTCATTTGCATGAATAGATAGAGATAAGAAAATAGATAGATAGATTGTTTACCCACTGAGCGTGCATGCCTCACCCTAAACATTTATGTATCTACACATTTATGGAACTATCTATCGCAACATTTACAACAAACTAATTTCCAGAAAAAAAAACAAATATGAACAGACGGCAACACTCGTGTGTCATGTTGCTGTTATTTAGCGGCGCCCTGCACTGCAAGCCAGTCCTCCGGCTTGTTCCGACTCTCTCTTGGATTTATGGACGCATGTAATGAAAGACTTGAGTTGAATTACACCAGAGCTGTACTGGCATAGAGGATGGTTGCGTTGGGAATGTGATTGCTAAGTCGTGTTATTGTAATACCTGGTTAAGAGGTGGGTGGATGGGTTTACGGGTTCTACCTTTTTTCATCTTCGTTCTAATCTTTTGTTTCGGGTTTCCTATGTGTGTGTATATATGTGTGTGTGTATATGTATATATATACATACATATATATATATATATATAATATATAATTATATATATATATATATATATATATACTTATATAAACATATATATATATATATATATATATATATTTATATATATACATATATATACATATATACATATATATACATACGTATATATATGTATATATATACATATGTATTTATATGTATATATATATATACATATACGTATGTATATATATGTATATATGTATATATATGTATATATATATATGTGTGTGTGTGTGTATGTGTGTGTGTGTGTGTGTGTGTGTGAGTGTGTGTGTGTGAGTGTGTGTGTGTACATATATATATATATTTTTAATATATATATATAATATATATATATATATATATATATACATATATATATATATATATATACATACATATATATATACATATATAAATATATATATATATACATATATATATATATATATATGTATGTATATATGTATATATATGTGTATATATGTATATATATATATATATATATATATATATATATATATATATATATATTTTTTGTATTTCTATATCTTTCTCTCTATCTCTTCCTCTGCACACACACACACACATGCATTTACATATCCGTGTCTGTGTGAAAGAGTCTCTAAAACAATACAAACACCCTGCATGTAACTCACTTTCTATATCATTACGTAAAGATTTGTGGAGTGTCTAGCTCACTCTAGCAAAGGAACCACGTTAAAGAGTACTACATCATCCTGCTTGATGGATGGCTCTTACACCACGTCATTTGTCAAATTGTTATTCTGCAGGAACCGCTGAGAAGAAAAGTTAATTCGCAACTAATCTCGGGATTCCTATGCAATGCTAATTATTTGAATAATGATTCGAATAAATGACTCCCTGTAAGATACGGATCACTTCTTGTTTATGAAACCATGACAACATGTATAACTACAAAGACAAAAGTAGCTAAGATATATTCAACCATCCAATATGAAATTGCAATAAAAAAAGAAGATCAAAGCGTTTATAAATTGAAAAAAAAAAAAAAAAAAAAAAAAAAACAGCCTGACCTATTACAACGATTTAATTAGTACTTGATCTCATTGTCGAGTACGAGGCATCTGCTTAAGAATAAGATGCTTTGGAAGGTAATTAATTAGCTTAAGAGGTCATTGAAGCGTTTAATTAGGTCGATTGCCATTCGGAATTTAGTTTGGTTCGTTTTCTCTTTTTTTTCCTCTTCTTCGGCTTCTTTCTTGGTTTTATTCTTATCATTGTCGTTATCAGTATTTTTTTTATCGTTATCGTTATTGTCCTTATCATAGTCATTCTTGTTATTATTATCCTTATTATTATTACTACTATTTTTATCATTGTCATGATTGGTATCATTATTACTGACATATCACTATATCATCATTATCGCATTTATTATCTTCTTTCATTCTTCTTCCCTTCTTCGATTCATTTCTTCATCTCCTCTTTTTTTTCTCTTCCTTTCCCTCCTACTCTTTCTCCTCTTTCATTTTCTGCTTCCCCTTCCCCTTCTTTTTCTCTTCCTCCTCTTCTTATTGCATGTTCCTCTTCTTTTGCTCCTTTCCATCCTCCTCCGATGTCTCTTCTTCCTTCCTTTTCTTATTTTGATAACCACTTCATCCTCCTTTTCTCTCCATCATTCATTTGATTTTCTCATATTTTTTTCCCTTCTTTTTTTATTATAATTATTTTTTTTTTTACGAAAATAGAATCGATGGACATGCATATGAATTATCTCGTTAAATGGAAAGCATATTTGGAAATATAGAAATGTACGAATATAGATAAATGAAGACCACACATAATATAAACTTCTTCAAAACCGTATTTGGAACAAGATACCAGATAAAATGATTTTAAAAGGTTTTAAATGGTAATTTTGATCATTGTATCACTGGTCTATGTTTTGTTTGCTTATCTTAAACAAATTCCCCGCCATATGA
>NW_028234442.1:2325836-2328336 GCF_977035675.1 Penaeus japonicus
TTATCCAGACGAATACATCCTGCGGAGCCGAGATAAATCGGCTAATCAGGCTAGATTGAAGTGCCTTCGGTACACATTGTAATATATTACGAGGTCGTCTGCCACTTTGTCTAAAGAGAAAGGTTTTTGACCAATGTGTCCTCCCCGTCGTAACATATGTGTCAGAAACATGGACTACGACCAAAGTACTTGTGAGGAAATTAGTAAGTGCTCAAAAAGGAATGGAAAGACTTATGCTAGGAGTTAGTTTAAGAGACAGGAAAAGAGTCGCATGGATCAGGCAACAAACAAAAATAGAGGATATACTTAAGAGCATTAAGAAAAAAAAGTGGCAGTGGGCAGGACATATATATCGGAGACAGGATAACAGGTGGACAAAGAAAACAACAGAATGGGAATACACGACACAAAGAGACCAAGGGCAAGACCAGTGACAAGATGGTAGGATGAAATAGCGAATTTCGCAAGAGTAAACTGAAAACATGATGATGATATATATATATATATATATATATATATATATATGTATATATATGTTTGTATGTATGTATATCTGTTTATCATATCATCTAACAACAAGATACATAAGATATAACATATCTTCTTAATTTTGTAATTGTGATGAAATGTATAATTATGTGGCATTTTGTTGTAAGATGATTGTGACTTATATGTTTTTTATTGTATCATGTCTGTGCTGAAATATGAACTAATCTCCCCCCCCCCCCTCTCTCTCTCTCTCTGCATATTTGCGTGTCTTCCTGTCTTCTCTTCAACAGTTGGATTAATAAGCCTCTTTATAACTGAGACGTTTGTCAATAGTGTATTTTAAGTAAGTATAAGAAATTAGACAAATATATAACGTAATTTTTCCCAATGTAAATAACTAGAAAGTCGTATATGATGAATATTCTGGAGATAGTATTAAACATTATTTCATTGCTGCAATTAACCAATACGAAAGCAATATTCAATTCTATTGGAAACTAATTTAGAATTTTTTAACACTGCCTTTATTTATACATATTCTTCAAGAAAAACATAAGCCTTCTTTCGCAGTAATCGGCTTTTCTCCCCCCCCCCTCCCCCCCAACATCCTCTTTCCCCGTCCTCCCCAAAGAGCCTACTTTTGGAAATACATTATTAAACGGAACTCCTCTTTCACGGTATAATATCACGTGCTGGATATATTGTGGTTAAATATATTTCGGTTCTTTTTCACACCACAAATATTATCAGTATGAAAGTCATTATTCGAATTCTCTTTTTTTTATAGTTATTATCATTAATAGTGGTAGTATCAGAGGCAGTGCGAGTTGTAATATCATTGTTGTTATCATTATCATTACTATGAAAATTATAATAATGGTAATAGTAACAATAAGAATGATATAAATTATGTTAGTAATAAGGATAATAAAACAAAAAAGATAACAATGATGATAGCATTGATAATCATTGATAATGAAAATAATAATAATGACAATAACTATGCTAATAGAATTGATGATGAAATACAACAAATGATGATCATCATCTTCATTATTACTGTCATTATCTTTTTTATCCTTATCATTTTTCTTTATGATTGACATGTATTATCATAATTACCATAATTTTATTATCTCAATTATCATCATTATGACTATTGATTCTATCGATTATTATTATTGTTTTTATATCAATCTTAATCATCATTGTTTTTATTATTGTTTTTTTTTTTTAATCATTACTATTACATTAATATTTTCATCATAAATATAATTGGTATCTGTTATCATTATTATTGTTATCATTATCATCATTATTGGTATCTGTTACCATTATTATTGTTATCATTATCATCATTATTATTATCATTATCATTACTATTGTTATCAATAACATAATAATTAAAATGGTTATTAAACCATTACTATTATTTTTATTATTATTATCATCATCACTATTACCTTTATCATTATTGTTATCACTATTATTGTGATTATTATTATTATGATTTTCATCATTATCACTATTATCAAGATCATCATTATCATCATCATCATGACTATCATCATAGTTATTACCATATATACCTACCATCACTATCATCACTATTTTCATTATCATCGATATTACTGCTAGTAGTTGCGTTAGAGAAATATTTTTTATATTGATTATCATCATGATTGCTATTATTGATGATGATAGAAATATCATTATTTATCATTATTATTTACATTTTTATTTTTGTTATCAATATTATAATTTTTATTAGTTTCCATTCTTAATATCAATATGATTATGATTGTTATCAACATCCTATTGTTATCATTGTCATAATATCAATGATCATCATTATCATCCTTTTTTCAGTATCATTATTGGCATGATTTTCATCAATAATATCAATATAATCAAAGTCATTCATCATCACTATTATTATTGATATAATTATTATCCTTATCAGCATTACTATTATCATCACCACTGTCATTATCATCATCATTGCCATTAT
>NW_028234442.1:2353336-2358336 GCF_977035675.1 Penaeus japonicus
ATGTATTTGACCCCCATTTAAACTTTACTACAGTAGTTCCTTGATCTAACAAAATAAAACATACAATAATGAATAAAAAATACTTTTAAGCATAAATAGATCCATCTAGCTAGACTTCTCTACATAAACAATCACTACAGCCAGAGTGAGATAGTGTAGATCCTCGATCTCACAAAATACAGTACAGTAATAAACAAATTATATCAATAGACATGCATACAACTAGAAATCACACACTATTAGGCAAACGATATCGATTAGCACAACGAAAACCATCTAACTATTCCCAACAACTTACTAAAATCTCGCTACACCAGATGTATGTTGGTATAGCTCCCCAATCTTACTAGATACAACATACAATATACCAGATACAACATACACTAACAATTCTCACAAGCAGTACTGTTTAACGAACCCACTCTACCTAAAGTTCGCTTTAGCAGAAATTTGAAATTGATGTATCTTTACAATCATGCTAATATAGTATGATACAGTACTATATATACATACATATATATATATATATATATATATATATATATATATATATATATATACAGGTATATATACACACATCAGTAAGAAACAGTGACGACGCTCACAAATACAACTAATATATCAAGCTTCTCTCTCCCTAAATCCAGCTACAGCAGAGATTAGATTGCTGTAGCTCCGTGATCATACAAAATACAGTACAACACCATCAGACACGAACAGTACAAGAATTTAACAAACAAACTAACCCTCACCCTTCTAACAAACTTTACTACAGCAGGAGTCACGGAGTTGTTGTTAGTTAACAATCATAATACATACATAACAACATACATATCAAAAACAAAGTCTATCAAGGCCCATAAACACCCCCAACCCACCACCACCCCACCTCCCTTCTACCTAAACTTTGCTTCAACAGGAATGAGATGTTCTGTTGCTCCACAATCATACTAATTACAATATAACATACATACAATACTCACAATACACAACAATACACCCCCTCCCCCCTTCCCCTCCCTGCCCCACCCCGCCCATGTACCTAAATGTTGCTTCTGCAGGAGTGAGAGAGAGAGATACGTTGCTATGGTTCTTCCCTCCGGCGGCGCCCTCATCAGAGCTGCGACAGGGCGTGGAAAGACGAGTCATAAAGGCAAGAGCAAAGAGATCTCGGTGCGATTTATGAGGGAGATTGTCTGCGTCATTTGTTTTATGAGGAACCATGTCTGTTCGCCCCGTTTTTTTTTTTTTTTTTTTTTTTTTTTTTTTTTTTTGCTGGGATGGGGATTGTGTTCTACGTGTTGTTGTTGTTTTATTTGGTTGTTTTTGAGTGGGAGAGGATGGGGGTGGTGGTTAGAAAATCGACTTTGCTAGCTGAGTTGAAAGGCTGTTCTGATTACTTATGCTTGAGTGTGGGGGGGGGGGGGGTCGGGAAATGAGCTAGAATGCTCACTTTTCATCTGAACATTTCACTATTCATCTATTTATCTATTAATCTATTTTTGAAGAGAAGCCTCTAAATATCCTAGCGTTTTTTTTTCTTTGTTTTTTGTTTCTTTCTTTTTTCTTTATTATAATTGCCTGTAATTAAATAGCAAAGGTGTGTGTGTGTGTGTGTGTGTGTGTGTGTGTGTGTGTGTGTGTGTGTGTAGTGTATGTATATATATATATATATATATATATATATATATATATATATATATATACATACATACATACATATATATATATATATATATATATATATATATATATACATATATATGTATATACATACATACTATATGTATAACATACATATATATATTATATATATATATATATATATATATATATATACATATATATATATATATATATACATACATATTAATGTGCGTCTGTGTTTGTAAGCATATATATATTATATATAAGCATATATATATATATATATATATATATATATATAATATATATATATATATATATATATATATACATACACGTTTGAATGTACATATGTATGCTCATACATATTCCTCATCACTGTACTCAATCTCACATACTGAAACAAACAAGGCATGAGGATCAGAACCGCCCAACAGCCGAGCACCCAGAGGAGACAAGAGGAGTTCCTGTCTACAACAGAACTTTAAATATGACGTCACCTGCAAGAACAACGTCCATGCTGCATATAACAGGAGTGGCGGGTCAGGGTCATATAAGCGAGGGGTTGGGGAGGGGGAGGGGGAAGGGGGGGAAGAGCCGTGCAGCCGAGAGAAAAGTTTTTTTTTTTTTTTTTTTGGGGGGGGGAGGGGGGAGGGGGGGGGGGTAGGATCATGTTGGCGGGAGGTGAGTGGGAGTTTAGGTCATGTCAGCGGGGGTTAGAACGCAGGATTGGGGGGAGGTCATGCGTGCTCGAGGGTGGGGGATAGTTAGTAAGGGGGAAGGGTCATGCAGTTCGGAGAAAAGGAGAAGAAGGGTTGGATCATGTGGGTGAGGAGGAAGAGGGGGGGGGGAGGAGGAGGTTAGGAGGTTCATGTAGGCGAAGGAAGGACGAGAGTTTAGGATCAAGTGAGGTCAGGAGAAGGGGTGGGATAAGGTGCTTGTTCACTGCTGATGAGTTGGAAGGATAAGGAGAGGTCGTGAGCGTACGTACATGCAGACGCACACACACTGACACGCATTCGGAGGCGGCAGCACATTCATGCATACAAACACGCGCTCAGGAACACTTGCGAATGTAGACCTAGATATACGCGGAATACAAACGGCTTGTACATACGTGGCGACAAACACAGACACAGGACGTATACAAAATCAACAATGCCAGTGAATAAGTACAAGCTCTTCAGAAACACACATAAAAACTTTCAAAATGGATTCATGGATACTGATACATATTTGCAAACACGAACCAATCGCATGCAGACTTCCTTAAATAAAATACACATTCATGAAAAAAAAACTTGAAAATGTGCATGTCCATGGCTTGACACACGTATTCGCACATTCACGATACATCCATACATCAATTCAAACAGCAAGAGGAGATTTCACCACCTCTTCCATTTTTGAACTCGTTTCATTTCGAAATGATCCGGTGTCGAAAATGTTTTGTTAAGGTGTCGAAAAATTGGGGCGCAGCCATGGGTGTTGATCTATTTTGATAGTATTTTTATTTTTCGTTTTGTGTGGTATTTAAGATTGGAAGGTATTGTATATTTTTTGGTAATTATAAATATTTTATTTGAAATTGTACAATTTCATGTCATACAATATTGTAAAATTCTTCTAGATATGTATGAATAATTTGTAAATGAACAGATTATATTGTACTGAATTTGATTCTGCAAATAAGGTGTCCTACCACATTCAACACATACACATTAATATTTACAGATACGCCAAATAGGCAAACACAAACACAATTATCAATGAAAGATTAATACAGTAATACATCATAATGCAGTAAATACAGAACTGCAAATACCTCCAGCTATTTCCCCTATCCACCCTATTTTCAACAAACTCCTCCGATCCCCGACAATCCTACCAATTTGCTCCTCCCATCCTCCCACAATCCTACCCACCTCCCCTCCCCCTATCCCCCAAGGTACACACCCACCTATCTCGTCCCTTCCCCCATCCCCTCATTCCTCCAAAATATTCGGCATACTATATTTAACCCGTAAACACTTAGACAGAGGTTATGTTATCTTTATACTATTCCTTAGTATATTCAAATACCACCTATTGTTTGGAGCTAGCAGTACGTCAATAAATTTTCTAGCAGTCTTGAAAAAAAAAAAAATCAGAACTTATCAACCCCCCCCACCCCCGCCCCCCCCCCCCCCCCCCACCCCCCCCCCCCCCCCCCCCCCCCCCCCCCTTGTGATTGAAGAGCACAGATCATACTAACGAATCGTTTGTGTATTTGAAATTGCTAAACTTCAATAACATTTCGTATGCTCTGTCTATACTTAGAAATGGTTACATAATTTATTCCATCAACAAACTATTTGTGTAATAGCAAAAACAATATTTACCCCAGAAGAGATAACTTTAGGCTCTACCCTCCTATAATCTTGCCTTCTCAAGATATTAAATATCGCTGTGCCGTTATTTTCAATGGAATTCTTACAGAAAAAAAATAACAATAATAATATCAATTCAAATACAGTCTGAAACCCTATCTAGCGCTTCACTGCATAAACAATTTAAAATGAACAAATTAACGTAGATGATTATTATTCAACTTACAGTAGTCTTGTGCTATTTAGTCATGGCTCCTTATCCTGTTATAATAATCTTCTTTGATGAATATATAAATGTCCTATTATACATCTACTAATGGATTATCGAATTTCTTCTCTTATTAATTTACCTACAAATATCATATTGTTCTACTTAATTGGAATTATAGTGCCAACAATACATTTATGAATATATATGTTCAGATCGGTTATGATCAGACATTTATTCCAAACGTATAAATCTGTTCACCTCATGGTAACTTTATATCATTATTAAATACCAACTTTCTGAATTGATCTTATTATATAATTTGAGTATACCAGAATTTAGCATTGATAAGCATTCAAGTAAAGTATAATAGTATATCTGAAATAGCTTAAAATAATTTTAACTGCGCTGGTCGGACAAACAAGGAAAGGAAAACGGGGGCCTCATTTTTGCTTCCTTGGATTTGCTCACTCCTTTACCAAGACGGTCTCTTCGCAAATAGGTGGGTTCTGTTGAGGAGGCCATTTTGTCTCAGTTTTAAGGATATATAGAATAACTAAGGTGACGAAATATATTCCAAGATGTGCATTGGGGGGAAAGACATCATAATTTGTTAAGGATCTAGTATTCTGTTCCTTCACCAAGACGATGTCTTCGCAAACAGAGTGATTCATTGGCCAGAGACACGTCACCAGCTGCGACGCCATTTGCCAAAGCTTTACCTCCAACGGTTTTGATTTGCAATAAGTGAAAGTGATTAAAATTGTGGTAGACAT
>NW_028234442.1:2380836-2383336 GCF_977035675.1 Penaeus japonicus
AGAATATTATATGTATACATATATATATATATATATATATGTATACATATATATATATATATATATATATATATATATATATATATGTATGTATACATATAATATTCTAATAATACACACAAGTCATATCAACATATATATATATATATATATATATATATATATATATATATATATATATATATATATAATATGTACATATATATATATATATATATATATATATATATTATATATATTTATATATATATATACATATATATACATATATACATATATATCATTAACATAATTATCATTATTATTACTATCATTATTGTTTCTGTTATTATCATTACTGCTATTCATTATTGTCTTTTATTGTTTTTATCATCAATATCATTATCATCATTATTGGTGTTATTTCCAATATAACTATGGTTATTACTATTATCATCATTACTATTTTTGTCCTCTTATCTTTTATTGTTTCCTGTCTCTTGATTAGACTTATAATTCAAAACGCTATTTCAGTTTAGAAAATAAAATAAATTAAAAATACAATAAATTAAAAAGCTAGAACTCAAATAAATGTATATGACAATAATTACAACTCAAATTATGACTAGTATTCAGCAAACTCATTATCTGAAATGATTATTATCTTTTTGTTCATCCCCATATGCAAATATCAGTTTGATTGCATTGGTTCATTTGTTGAATTCTGCAACAGAAATGCAGCATAATTATAGTAAATTAGAAAGAGTATTTCCGGCAATTATGAAAAAAAATCAATTAAAGTCATATTTGCAGTCTCGACTTTTTTCTTTTTCTTTAGCTGTTATACAGTATTTTGAATGAATACAATGTTGATAAAGATATGATACTGATTATATTGAATACTGAATACTGTTCTTGTTATCATCATTATTATTTTTATCATAATTTTGATTATAATATCAATACAAAATGATGATGATTATAATAATAATAATAATAATAATAATAATAATAATAATAATAATAATAATGATAATAATGATGATGATGATGATGATAGTCGTAATTATTACAATGATGATAATCGTAATGATAATAATGAAAATAATCAAAATGATTATAGTAATGATCATAGATATTGTTATTATCCTTCTTATTCTTATGATCATTATCATTATAATTATTATCCTTTTCATCATTTATGTAAATGATATAATTTTTATCATTAACATAAATATCATCATTGTCATTACTATCATCATTGTTATAATTATCATAATCACTTTTATTATTATCATTCTCATCATTATTCTCCTCATTATAATCATATGATTATCATTATTATAATTATTATTATTATAATTATCATTATCATTATAAGCATTATCATTTGTATTTTCAGCTTTAATATTTTCATTATCATTATCATTTTATTATCAATCTCATCGTTATTATCTTTATAATTATGCTCATTATCATAATTTCTAACTTTATCATTATTAATAACAATTATTCTTATCCGCATTATTATCATTAACATCAGGATTATTAGCATTAGCATTGCAATCATTATCATTCTTAAGATTATCCTTTTTACTAACATAACTACTTATCTCGCCATTATTATCATCAACATTGTGATTATTACATTTTTTTACATCATTATCATTACTTATCGCCATTATCATCATCAATATTTTGATCATTTTCATAATTACCATCGTCATTATTATCACTATCATTTTCACAAGTATTATCATTATCATCATCATAATCATCGTTATAACTATTATCATTACAATCATCATTATTATTGTTATGTTTACTTTTCTCATTGTGATTGATTTTATCATTATCATTACCATCATTATTGTAACTATCACTACTTTTCGTCTAATACTGCTATCATTACTACCATACTGCTATCGTTACTAATGTTATCATTATCACTATTGTCATTATCTCATCATCATCACTTTTATCATTACTGTCGTTAGAATTATCATTATCACCATTATCACTGTCATTAATATGATTATCATCATCAGCATTATCATTTATTTTCCTTATGGTTAGCAATATCTTTATTATTACGAGTATCATTATTGTTATTATCATAATTAATATGTTTGTCATTATCATTGTAATTATATTTATTATTATTGTTTTCATTAATATTTTCATTACTGTCATTATCATTATTATTATTGTTATTATTACTACTGCTATAACTTCAACTGTAGCTACTACTGTTTCTATTATTAACATTGCCATAATTGTTATAATCTTATCGGTTACCATGATAATTATCAATATTTTTTCTCTCTCCTCTTTTAATCATAATCATCATCATCATCATTATCACCATTGTTAATGTTTTGGTTATTATTATTGTTATAATTATGAATTCTTATATCATGGATGTCATGATTTTTGCTGCTACTATCAGTGTTATCATCATTATTCATGCAATTAACCTGATCATAAAAATTATATTGATGATAACGACGGTTCTTTACTT
>NW_028234442.1:2441633-2446633 GCF_977035675.1 Penaeus japonicus
AAAAAAAAAATTTTAAAATAAAAAATGTGAATGCGGTTATTCCATTTATAAAAACAGTTGAACAAATGTTTTAATCACCAAAGAAATATGGGCTTCCAACAAACATCTTAGAGCAAAAGTTTTTATCAGGAAAAGAAAATTATGGAAGTTAACCCCCCCCGGAAATCTTTTTTTTGTTCGGGATTTTTTTTTGGGCAGTGGGGGGTTTTTCCCGGGGTTTTTGATTTTTGTTTTCAAAATCATCCGACGTCTCATTGAAAAGTATGGGTTTATTATCATCATCTTTATTTTTTTGGTGGTGTGTGTGTGTAAATATTAATATATAATATAATATATATATATATATATTTATATATAATATTAATACATAATTTTTATTTTTATATTATATATTAATTTTGAATAGACGAAAAATAAATAAAGATAAGATTGTTGCAAATGCAAACATATGTGTGCGTGTGCATGTCTTTTGTTGTGGAATAATTCTGCCTAGTTTGCAATACTGAAAAGCCCACAACGAATTTTTTTCTCCGCAAAAAATTACAAGTATTCTTTTTTCTTCTTCGTTTTTTTTTGTCTTCTCGCCGGGGGCTTGAAACAACATGGCCCCTTCGGGGAGGATTTGTTTATCCTCCCCACTGTCCTTTTTTTGCATTTGACTGCTTTTGTCTGCGCCTTAACCCCAGCGTTTTGAGCAATGAAAGCGCCTTTTTTCTCTGTCTCTGTCTCTCTTTCTCTCTCTTTTTTCCGCTGCACTCTGGCTTTTAAGCTTGTGCAAACAACAAGGGTGGGGCGGGGGACCCATTGTGAGGTCTGGTTGCAAATTTTTATCACGCCTGCCCTTTCTTTGTTTTTTAATCCGTTGGCTCCGGGGCACCGATCTCCAGTTTTGGGGTTTCTAGCTCTCAGCTTAGAATTTTTCTTCGGTGTTGGTTTTTTTTTTTATTTTGCATGATCCTCTTCCTTTTCTCTTTGGGTTTTTTTTTTCTTCATCTATTTTTTTTTTTTTTTTTCTTTACCCTTTTATTTTTTTTTTTTCTTTATGACTTACATTTCCCCTTTTTTTTCCTGCATTTTCGTTTTAACTTTTACAACTTAAAAAAAAAGGGAAATGAAAAAAAAAAAATTTTAAAAAACCAGAAATTTAATAGATATCCTGCGATCGGGAACTTTTTTTTCTATTTCGCTGCTTCATCATATGTTTTGTTTTTTTTTTTTTTTAAAAAAATTTCCCCCAAAAAAGTGTTCGTTATTAAACCGGTTTAAGGGCATCGGGGGGAATTGTGTGTGTAATATTTAATCTTTCTATATGTTTTAAAAAATTTTTTGGGGTTTTTTTTTTTTATTTTTTTTTTTTTTTTATTTTTTTTAAAATTTTTTTTCCCAAAACCAAAAAACCCCCCACAACCAAAAAACACAAAGATAATTATTTATTTTTTTTTATATATTTATATATTTTTAATATTATTTAGTTTAATATTTTTTTTTATAAAAATTTGGTATATATATATATTTAAATTTATTTTATATTATTTTATTTAATAAAATTTTTAAACAAACACCCACACCAACACCAACAATATTTATTTAAAAATATAATTTATAATTTATTATATATATATATTTATTATATAATATATATAATGTGTGGGGTGTGTGTGTGTGTGTGTGTGTATACTTAATCTATCATCTATCTATTTCATCTTCTATCAATCTATATATATATAATAATTATATAAAATTATTATTTAATATATTTTGTCTTGTTGTTTTGTTGGTGTGTGGGTATGTGTGAAAATTTATAATATATAATATATTATATTATATATATTATAATATATATTAATAATAATATATTTTAAAAAAATGTTTTATAAATTTATTTATTTATATTTATAAAATTTAAAGAGGGGAGAGAGAGAGAGAGAGAGAGTAAGGAAGGGAGAGAAGGAAGGAGAAGAGAGAGGGAGGAGAGGGGGAAAAGGGGGGAGAAGAGGGAGAGGAGGAGATATATAATGTTATATTATATATATTATAAATTTATATTTATAGTAGATAGATAGTAGTAGATAGTTTAGATTGATAGAAAAAAATAATAGAAGATAGATGATGAAGAGTAAAATCTATAAATATATATAAATGTCATTAATTATCTATCTATTTCCTCTTATGTAAAAATGAATATATATTTTAAAATTTATATTATATATATATATTATAAAAATATTATATATATATATAGTTTATATATTATTATTATATATTAAAAAAATATATAATATATTTTATATATATATATATATATATATATATACTATATATTCATACATACATAATATATATATATTATTATTAATATATATATATATATATTATTATATATATAAAATTATAATTATATATTTTAAAATTATATAATATTATATATTTTATATATATGTATATTTATATATTTACATTTATATATATATTTTAAAATTAATATTATAATTATATATAATATATAATAATAATATACATATATAAAGTTTTTATATTAATATATATATATATATATATAATATATATATATTATATATATTTTAATATAAATATGTATTATATATATAATAATATTATATATTATAATATTTTAAAAATATAAAATATTATATATATCATACCACACACACTCCCCTTTTTGGGCTTCTTTTTGTTCCACCCGCCCCGCTCACCTCAATCTAAAAACCACATAAATGAAAATTTCAAGCCGGAAATTTGAAAAAAAGAAAGAAAGAATTGAACGCGGGTCTCAGAGTAAGAGAAATAAAAAATTGGGCCCGGCATATCCCCGGGAAATTTCCGGGGCACTCTGGGATAGGAGCGGGCGAGGGGGGGGTCAAAGAAATAGCCGCTATTGGAGGCGTTAGAAACAATATTATCTTCTTATTTTTATTGTATTTGGGCGGTTGGTTTGGGGGTTTTTTTTCTCCCTGGGGGAGGTGGACGTTGGGGGTTTTTTATATTAAATAAACACACACACCCTATGTTTTTTTAATATTTTTTTAAAAGATTTTTTTAAAAGGGAAAAGGGGGTGGATGGGTTTTTTTTTTTTATTTTATTTTAATATTTAGATTAGATAATATTTATAATTTTTAATGGGTGTTTGGGTGTATTTTAAATATTAATATTTAATATTTTTATTTTTTTAATTTGGGGGGGTTATGTTATTTATAAAAAATAATATTATATATAGATAATTTTTTTTAAAACCTTTTATTTTAAAGTGTGTGTGTTTTAATTTTTTATTGGGGTTTTTATATTTTATATATTTATATATTTTATTTATATAATTTTATATATGATATTATATTATTTTTTATTTATATTTTTTATTTAGTTTTAAAATTATATAAAATTTATATATATATTTTAATATATATATATATGTATTGTGTGTGTGTGTGTGTGGGGGAAGTGTGATTATATTTTATATTTATATATAATTATATATATATTTAATATATATATATATTAATTTTTTTATATATATATAAAATTTTTTTATTTTATTATATCATTATATTATATATATATATTTATATATATATTTTAAAAGTAATGTTGTGTGTGTGTTTTTTTTTTTGGGGGGGTATTATATAATTAATATATAAAAATAATATTCTATATATTTTAAAAATTTATATAATTATGCTTTTAATAATAATATATTTTAATTATATATATATAATATTGTATAATACGTATATACAATTACAAACATACATACAATTATATATATATATATCTATTATATATATATATATTATTTATATATTTATAAAATATTAATAAAAATAATGGGTGAGTGTGTTGGTGGGTGGTGTGTGTGTTTGTGTGTGTGTGTGTTTTTGGGGGTGGTACTATAAAATATATATATAATAATATTTTATATATAAAAATTTTATTATATATTATTAAAATAGCGAGAGAAGAGAGAGAGAGAGAGAGGAGAGAGAGGAGAGAGAGAGGGGGTTCAGTTAAAGAGATTTGCGAAACGTCCCTTCGCGGGCTAATGGGGGGGGGGGGGGGAGCAGAGAAGAATGAGGAGAGAGAGGGGAGAGACAGGAGAGAGATAGGGGAGAGGAGAGAGAGAGAGAGAGGAGAAAGAGAGAGAGAGCAAAATACAAAATGACGGTCACTTACTAAAATTGGGAGGGGGGGTTAAACCCTTGATAGCAAATAAGAATTTGGATAGGTTTCTTAGTTTCAAGCGCTCAAAAAACCAAATATTAAGGAATTCTACAGTGTGAGCGAAAAAAAGTAGTTTCTGTTTTATGATACAAAACAACAGAAAATTTCAAAAAATTATCCAAGTATACGCCCCCTACCGGCAGTCATAGTGTGGGGAGAAAGCTTCCTTTGAAGATGTGCAAGGCACCGATAGAGCAAAAACCCATTTTACCGTGATTAGGGGGGATTTTAATGCCAAGATAGGAAAAGGGAAGATGAGAAACTCGTTTGGGCAACACGGAAAGGCACCAGAAAGAGAAAAGGACAAAGGTAATAGAATTCGCTGAAGCGGATCCCTTAAAATTTTTAATCTTCTTCAAAAGAGACCCGGGGGGGGAAATGGACAGGGAAAAACACATCGGAAATTAAAAAGGGGAATTGACTTCAAAATCCCAATGGCCGACATTGTACAAGACGTAACCGTTATCAAAAAAGGGAAAATGTCGGTACCCGACCATAGCAGAAGTAAGAAAAATTACAGCTAAGAGGGACGAAATAAGCTCATACAGAGCCTCTCTTTTAATTAATAACTTAAAGGGAATAGCACGACGGAATTCGTATTAACATCCGAACAAATACTCAGCTCTGAGAAATTTAGACATAGACCAAATAACCCCAAATTCAGTGAGATATTAACGGAAGCTGCACTTTAAATAGGGGGTAAGGGGGAAAAAGAAAAGTCAGTAAACTTCGATAGAGACAAAAAGCTTTGAAACAGGTGGGGCAA
>NW_028234442.1:2469133-2471633 GCF_977035675.1 Penaeus japonicus
ATAATGAGAATGCTTTTTGTTTCAATGGTTGGGTTTTATTTCAAGTTGTATTTTTGTTATAGATATGGTGCAGAATGGCCTGTGCGATATATATCTATATCTATATATCTATCTATCTATCTATCTATCTAATCTAATCTTATATATATATATTATATATAAGTTGTTTTTGTGTGTGTGTGTGTGCAGTGGTGTGTATATATATCTATATCTATATATCTATCTATCTATCTATCTATATATATATATGTGTGTGTGTGTGTGTATATGTGTATATATATATATATATATATTGTTGCATTAATTGAATGCGATTGAATTGCAGTCTATTTCGCTTCAATTACAAGCATTCATATAGGGTAATGAAAAATACATATTGTCGAGTAGGTCTGGCATGAAGTGCAAATTTAATGATTACGATAACTAACAACAAAATTAGCGTGAATATGTTGCAGGACTGTTTCCAAGGTCTGAATTTTGGGATGAGGGTTACAAATGTTTATAAGGAATTATGTAATACAATCAACAAAGTTAAAGTTATACCGTTTACAATTTTCTATTTAACTTAATGACCACTTTTACCAAAAATGATTATGGGGATAAACATTCTGAAATAATAACAATCTTTAGAAAGTTATCAGAGGAGGTGGTGGTGTGGGGTGGGGAGAAGGGGGGGGGGGGTACGACCATCCCCATTCCTGGATAACTGTAAAAAAATATAGGCCATTCTCGTCTAGGTTTTTAACACCAACTAACACGTAAGTTGATACACCAGAATGTATCACAGAGGACAACACCAGCGGTATTTCGGCCTGAGAGGTTGTCAGGTCATAGTCCATATACCAAATAGCTATTTTACTGCTCAATAAACACAGGTTAACGAGCTGACCTGCTTAATGTATTTCGTCATTGGCTGGCCTCTGTGTTGTCATACTGCATTACGTTATGTGCAATACACGCATACACTGTATATACTGTAGTACACTATATTCTCATGAAGATGCTCAGCTTTTGCTATTTACTTATTTATACTCAGCGAGGTTGAGTTTCCCTCCCTCTTGCTGTTTATAATGATGATGGAATTAACATTACTAATAAAAATGGTATTTATTAAGAAAATGATAACAGTACCAATTGTGGTAATGATTGTTATATCGATGCATATGATGTTGATAATAATAATAAAAACAGTGATATTGATAATAATGATTATGATAAAAAATGATAATGATAATGGTAATAGTAATGATAATCACAATAATAATGATAATAACAAAGATATTGATAGAAATAGGGATGATGATAGCCATTATCATATAAGAGTGATGAAAACAATGATCTTAATAATGATAACAATGATGATAATAATAAAAATAATAAACAGAATATAAACAGGAGAAGACCAATAACGAGAACAAAAATGAATAAGAAACAAAACAGTATGCAGATAAATGAATTAATTATGAAAAAAAAAGTTTCAAATAAGGTTAAAGCGAGGCCTGAGGCCCCTCCCCCTCTCCTCTCCTCCCACCACCCCTCTCCACTCCACGGCAGCACACAGGACACAGTCGAATGAATGGCGGTATTTTCTTCACTTTGCACAATTTTTGAAGTTATACACTATTGTCGGCGAGAGAAGCGTTGTCGCCTGCACACAATGGCCAGCGGGGAATTGCCTCGGGTTATGGCCCGCCTCTCAAGCATAGTTCTTAAACTTGGCTCTCTAACCTTCCCAAAAAATGGCAAGACTGATCTTTCTTCTCCATTTTTGCGTGTGTTGATGTTTTTTTTTTTTTTTTTTTTTTTTACTTTGTGTTTTTTTTCTTGTTTGTTTTTGTCTCTATGCGAGGGGAAGGGTATGTATATACGTGTGTGTCCTTTTCAGAGATATGTACGTGCATGCATGGGCTCAGGCAGAAAGGAGGAAGAAAACAAATAAAGATAGATATGAATACTTGTATTGTAGGTATTCATGAAAATTTTTGTACATTTTTCCCCCTTTCTCTCTTGTTCTCTTTATCTCTCTCTTTCTTTTTTTTTTTTCTCTCTCTCTCTCTCATTCTCTCTCTCTCTCTCTCTCTCTATCTATCTGTCTATCTATCTATCTTTCTCTCTCTCTTTATCTTTCTTTTCTACCCTCTCTCTCTTCATATATCTACCCCCTCCCCACACACACACACCTTTCTCTCTCTCTCCCTTACTCTTCTATTCCCTTCCTCATTTGTGGCTAAATAAATGTACCAGAACTCTCCCCCCCCCACCCCCACCCCACCCACCAACTCATCTATTGATGTGCAACGCAGATAATCAATTTGCTTCACGCGAATGAAACGTCCTCCCCCCTCCCCCCTCCCCCCTAAAGGCCAGGGTGCCGAGTCAAGCCTTCTGATTGGCTGTTGGAAATGCCATCTTGTGACGTCACGCATTACGTCATCAAAGGCTGCAGCCGTGACGTGAATTCCTCAGCAGAATGCGCGTCGTTCGATTCATCCTCCTTTAA
>NW_028234442.1:2514133-2541633 GCF_977035675.1 Penaeus japonicus
ACGAGGGGACTGAAGGATCCCTGGTCCACTTCCTGGATCCTCTCCCCGTACTCCCTGAGGCCATGGGGTTGATACCCTGACGTCGAAAAAGGCCCTCTGTCCTCTGGCCCAGAAGCCTCTAACACTGACGTCAAAGCAAGCATCGTCTGTTGTGTTCTTTGATCTCAGGTTGAAGTTTCTTCCTCCAGTGGGGAATAGCTCAGGCTCCACTCTGACGTCATGGCAGTCTTCTCTCAGCATCTGAACAGTGAGGTCTCTCACTTCATCATGCCATATGACCAAAAAACCACCGGTCTTGCAGATCATGGCATGGTTTGGGTCAAAGGGAGAGCCGCACGCACAGTGCTGAGGAAGAACATCCATGGGCCAGCCATACCTTAGAGCGAGGGTGTCAGTAAAATCTTGTTTATTTAGGCTGAACCCCTTCGCTCGTATAGGTAAGGTGGTGAGCCAATCTGATGCTCCCACTTCCTGAGCCATCTGAAGTCTTCTCTTGGCATCCTCTGGCAGTTGTTGTGTGAGGCTGTGTAGCTGTTCTTCTTGCCTTTGTTCCCTGTTTCTTGTTATCTCTGTTTTTATTTTTTGTTGTTCTGCTAGGTTTATTTCCCCATGTTCATTTTGATATATTATTTGTTGGGCTAAACCTGCAGTAAGCTTAATGGACTTTTCATGTTCTGTTTCTAATAGCTTGCAGGGGTTTCGTATTCCCAGGCCTCCTTTTCTGGGCGGCAATTCAAAGATGGACCTTTCAGCGTCCGTTGGGTTGCGACCTCCAGTTAGAGCTGGTAATAGTTCCCTCTTGATTGTCTTTTCGAGGGGCTCGAAGAGATGCGCAATGCCTGGCACTGTCTTCATGAGGACGTTCCATCTATGCCTGATTCCAAATGTGAGGGCGGTGTAGGCTGCATGTGGTTCGATGGTAGCTATTTTTGCCAGCCTACGGATTTCAATAACCCACTTTTCTCTCTCATGTACTGGGACGAGTATTGCCCCTAGGTGTTTCTCTCATCTGTTTTTATTTTTATCTTAGTATCTTTAAACTTTTCTTTGTCAAGTTCGAGCTTTTCGGGCTTTACAACCAGCACATTTTTTTGTGCATTAGGGTAATATCCCTGCATTGGCCCGTAGAGTTCAACCTTGTCCCACCATCTCTTTGTTTTCAATTTTTTTCGGCCCCTGTGATGTCATTTGCGTGCGCAACTTGCTTAACTTGCGTATCCTCGTGAATGATGCGATCCTGTAGTTTTAGGGGGCCAATGGCGTACATTGCCATGGCAACAGGGTCGCCTTGGGTGGTCCTTCTGCAGATTCTATTATTTCGAGTCTTCCGGTCTCCCTGTCACTTACGAATTGTTTGGCGGGTTGTGCATAGAGGTTCTCTATGTACATGGCAAAGCTGGGGCATTTTATCTTGGTGTTATGAAGTGTTGCCTTTCTATTGATGTTATTAAATGCGTTTGTTGCATCTATCATCAGTACTGCATCTTCTTCATCGCGTGTATTGCTGCCTCACATCCCGCCTTTTGTCCCGCACACACCTGCATATTTCCCACTGCGTTTTGGATGTCATCTTTAATTGCTTCCATCACCGCCTTGCCGGTGATCCTTCGTAGGACTTCGCCTATTCCAATTGGGCGGCAGCCTGGGTTCTTATCTTGTACGATAAGGCGGCAGGCAGTGAAGGCTGCAAGGTCTGGGCATTTCTCAGTCGCCATTTTTCTGGCGAGGGCCACTATGGTGCCGCACAGGTCACTCGTGACACTACCAAACTTAGCATTGTTTAATGTATTTCTCCACACTTTGGCATCCATGCCTGTTGGTCCGGCGGCGCCATGTGTGTGGAGGACATGCTTCCAAATTCTCTCTCCTGTTATTCTGTCGAATATTACAGGTGGAAGTGGGTTGTACTCTCCCTGGTACATTGCCTCGGCGTCGGCTTCTTTAGATGGCGGGTGCTTGTCACTCGGCGCCTGACACGTGGCCTCGTCCAGGGGGAGGGTCCTGTGTGACTCCTCCGACACGAGAGCGCGAGTTGCCTGCGATATTTTTCTCTGCTTAATCATGCTAGAGAATCTTCTGGCGATATCTTTCTGTGTTCGGTTGGCATTTATTTTCCTTGTTTTGTTTTGCAGAACCTGTGTCTCTCGCAGTAGGTCTGTAATCTCTCCCTTTTCCACATTCCCATACTCCTCTCCATTGCCTTAACGTTCTCTGTTGTTTTGGATCCGCTGCTTGTGTCTCCGCTGCCATTTCCATTGCTTTCCGGGGTTTCTTCTCCATCTGCTTGAATCTGATTCTGACACATGGGACCTCTTCTGCAGTTTGTGCAAGGTCGATGGTGTATTGCACATGCGCATCATATGCAGTTCCTTGTTGTACATGTGTAGCAGTACATGATGATTTATAAAATGTATTTTTCCAATCGAACTCCTCTTGCTTTATTATAGATGTGTTTATGTCGCACTGCGTTTCTATGTATTGCACTATTTTAATAATAATGAATTCCACTGTATTCCCGCTTCGCTGGCACCTGCTAATTGTATGGTGCGACGGTTGGCCTTATCAGAGGGAGGGGGGGGGGGTCAGGTCCCGATTGCTCGGGTGAGAGAGAAGTTTTATCTGTCTGTTAGTTTGTTTTTTATTTCTATTTGATTTTCCTTTGATCACTAAGTGTACACTATAATACGTTCTTATCATACGGCTCGTTTGATGAGCTTTATATGTCAATTTGTAGTTTTTACTTTATACACTTCATTGCTTTTCACAGAGTATTAATGACGACGTGGCATCTCACGGTTGTCGCAGCGGGCATTGAAAGTTTGTCACGGGAAATTTCACTTGAGTAATTTTTTTAAAAATATTTCCACTCTAATTTTTGCACTTGTTTTTTTCACTAGTTTCACTTTTAATTCACTTAACGGTCAATTGATGCGTGTTACTTCTTTCCAATTATGTTTTGGTAATATGCTGTGTCTTTATCGCGCGTTATTTGATCAAAATCGGCGGAGCGTCTCTCCACACGTCTGCACCCCTCGGTACTCTCTCCCTCAATCATCTTGTCCACTTGTGCTCTATCGATGAAGTTAAACCAGGGTGATTACAAATTACATCAGGGAAACCATTTAGAACATTTAGCAATTCTTTTGCTTGAGAAGTAGAGAAATTATTACCTATCTGAAAATCATTGTCATATTTCTTTTCAAAGAAAATAGGCTCAGATGTTTCATTCGAAGATAGATCAACAATACTTAACTGAACATCTTTACCTTTCCGGCCACTAAGAGCATCATCGCGCCTATAATAGCACTTTAACATATTGATGTGGATTTTTTTTTTCCTTTCCACGAATCTTTACAATATAATCCACATCATTCTCATGACATTTAATTACTGGGTAAGGGCCAAGCCACTGCATTTCTAATTTATTTGACTTAGTAGGAAGTAAAACTAAGACTTCATTTCCAACATGAAGTTTGCGTGGTTTGCATTTCCTCGAGACGGGAATGGAGATCCAAAACATACTGATGAGTGCTTTTAACATCTTTATCAATTTTGTCATTAGTCCACAATACATGTAGGATACTTGTGGGTCCACGAACGTTACGTCCATACAAGAGTTCAAAGGGGGAGAATTTCAAGCTATCATTAGGGATTTCCCGATACGCAAATAAAGCTGAGGGAATATATCGATCCCAATTTTTCGGATGATCAGAACATAGCTTTTTAATTATGGACTTTAATACTCCATTTAACCTCTCAACTGCACCATTACAATTAGCATGATAGGGGGAAGTAAAGATCGCTTTGACAGACAGCAAACGATGGATTTCGCTCATAAGATCAGACTTGAATTGTGTTCCGCGATCACTTAATATCTCATTATATTTTTAAGAGGAACAGCTTCAGGGTACTCCGTGGCGTAATCAATTAGAGTCAGAATATATTTGTTAAGCCACTGTCACACTAGCACTTTTCCGTCAACTTTCTGAAAAATGTTCAATTTTTGAGCGAATTGTCGTTTTTCTAGTCAGACGATAATTCCGAGTTTCTGCGTGAAAATATTTCCGCCAAGCGGACTCAAATGAAGAACCATATCTTAAAATGTTTGTATTTGTTTAAAATCATTAATTATAATAATATTAAATGATTATTTTTTCTCTTATCTATATTATGAAATTAACAAATATAAATATGCAAATCTAAATTTTATTTCTATAATTAAAAATTGTTTTAAGTGCTCGATTTGATTGTTTACATCCGTCAGCCGCAGAGCGCGCCATTTCCGTCGTCTTTTAAACCAAGTGGACTCAAATCAAGAACTATATTTTTAAGAAATTGTATTTCTTTAAAATTTATTAATTAGAATCAAATTTAATGAATAAACAAAATAAATAAACAAAAAATGCGCATATCTAAATTTCATTTGCCATAAATAACATTTGTTTTAAGTGCTCGATTTGATTGATTACATCCGTTAACCGCAGAGCGCGCCCTTTCTCCTCCAACTTTGAAATACCATGGACCGTGCCAATTCTCCTGCGTGGACACGCCTTTATGAGGAATATTTAGTTGAAAATATTTGTCAGAATCGTTGCCTCTGGGATATTAGAGATGGAGGATACACAAAGAAGACATTGAAGAGGAAGGCATACAATGATATAACGCTCCTCCTCCATGCAGTTTTGATATTTCATTAATTATATTTGTTGTCTATCAGAATAATTTAAACGGAGTATGGCTATACTGCCAAATCCTTTAAGTGTTTTCTACCTTACGAATTCAGCCCCACCCCCTAGCGGTTACTCTTTTGCTTGGAACTATCTGATTGTCACTTACTGTAATCTTCCAGATCAGGTAAGGGCAAAATATAACAATATGCGAACATACTTCGTGAATGATGAGTACAGGAAAACTCAGATTGCCCCTAGCGGATCATCTGGAATATATCAGCCGAAGTGGGACTTATTCGATGACATCTCCTTCATCAAAGACACGATGAATATATACCCTACACAGTCAAGAGAGGTCCTTATTGCTGAGGTAAGTTTCACGTATATTCCCCCTAACATCACTACAATCTTGTACATTTTTCCATTTCTGTACATATAATATATAATATATATTATACATATATAATATATATTATACATATATAATATATATTATACATATGTAATATATATTATACATATATAATATATATCATACATATATAATATATATTTTATATATATATAATATATATTATATATATAATATATATTACATATATATATATAATATATATTATATATGTATAATATATATTATATATGTATAATATATATTATATATGTATAATATATATCATATATGTATAATATATATTATATATGTATAATATATATTATATATGTATAATATATATTATATAATATATCATATATTATAATATATATATATATATATATATACATATATATATATATATACATACATTATATATATAATATATATACATATACATACATATATATATATATATATATATATATATATTATATATATAATATATAATATATTATATATATATACATATATATATATATATATATATATATATATATATATATATATATATATATATACATACATATATAGATATATATATACATATATATACATTTATATAAATACATATATATAAATATATATATATGTATATACATATACATATATATGATATACATAATATATGTATATATATACACGTGTACTTATATACACCTGTGTATATATAATTATATATATGATTATATATATAATTAAATATATATATGAAAATTTCAGATTATAGACAGTGTTGATTAAAACTGACTTTCTGAAGTGAATACAACTTATATGTATAAAATATTATTTATTTTGTTGTTTGTTTTGTTTATCTTACCAATGCAGATTTTTTAATGATCTCAAAATATGTGAACCATTAGGATAGTACCCTCTTTTGCACTACAAGTCATATATATGTAATATCTTATTATAGATTTTAAAGAATAGGTTTTAATGAAGTTTAGATTAAATGTCAAGGATAATGCTTATTTTAATTTATAAGATTATTTTACTATGAAATATGTATATGTCAGTATGTTATTTACTTTATTCTAAACAATCATACTTATATCACTTTTTGTCTTTTTCAGCCACGATTACTGTATATTCATCAGGAGCGGGGAATAACTTATCAGGTATAGAGAATTTGGAAGGAAATTCAAGAAGTTTGGTTAAATTAGAACCCACGACCTTATTTTCAGCCAGTTCGTTAGATCTATCCCCAACACCATCCATATCTGTAACACAAACATCATCTTCACCCTCACCAGAACCTCCAGTGACACCTTGGATTACCCCTTGTCAACCAAAGGCTAAAAGAAAAGAAAATTGCTGATCCTGTGACTGACCAGTGTCTTGAGGAAGTGAAAGTGCTGACAGACGTGTTAACTAAGAACACAGAGAATGATTTTTGTGTCAGTTTTGGTAAAGCATGGAATGGTGGATAAGAGGTTTTAGTCCAGATTCGAGAGCAATGGTGGCGCACAAAATATTACTATTGAAGAATTGGCTATGAAGAATGGGGTTAATTTGTAATATACAAAATGTGATAAACATGTAGTTTAAGTTGTCCTTTAGTCTTAGTAATTTTATATTAGGTTTTATGAGTTATTTTAGTTAAATGTAAGTGAAATGTTATATGTGATATGAAACTAGTTTGGATTGTTCTTTGGTCTGTCATATATATATATATTTTTTTTTATCTTATATTAGGTTTTATGAGTTATTTTAGTTGCATGTAAATATGTGATATGAAACTAGTTGAAGTTTTTCTTTAGTCTTAGTCATATTTTATATTAGGTTTTATGAATTATTTTAGTTACTCTGTATATTTTGATTTATTTTGTTTTACATCTCATACCAGAATATTTCTATACATTATAGATCTATTTTCAGAATGTTGATTTGCTTTTTGTAAAGAAATAAAGACTACAAATATATATATGTATTGATTTTCTTTGGAGATTCCTTGATTCAGAATGATATTATGGTATATTGAAGAAAATGATAGTTTGTCAAACCTTGCCTTCCTTTAATGAGTATAGTATACAACATAACAATCTTGACAAATATATATAAATTCAGGTGCCACATTAATGTAGGAGGGCCATTTCATCTTGCCAACTCACTTTACCTTCATTCTTGAAGTAAGACAGCAAAGTTTCACGGACTGTTCGTGCATTATTGCTGTGTCCACATCCACAACAGCTGGTAGTCTTTCTAGCCCACTTTGAGGAGCCTGATGCCACTCACCAAGGGATAGTTGACCTCTTTGAAGGTCTTCTCTATCCAAGAGCTCAGGGGGAGAGTATGTCTTCTTTGAGTGAGACCTCAAATAGTTGTGAAGAACAGCTGCGGCAAAGACAATGTCTTTCACATTATTTGGAGTTGTGCAGATGGGTCTCCTGAATATCTGGAACCTTGCTGCCAAAATCCCAAAACCATTTTCTGATGTGCGCCTGGCTCGGGAAACACGATAATTATATATTGACTTTTTTTCAGATCTCCCCCAGATTTTTCAGATCTCCCCCAGGAAATGGCTTCATTAAATATGTTTTTAATGGAAAAGCCTCATCTCCTACAATGACAAAGGGAGCCTCTTTGTCTGAGTTGGGGAGTGTTGAGGAGGAAGGAATATTTAATGCATCTCTGTCTACAGCTTCCCTCAATTTGCATCTCTCCCACACTCCGCCATCACTAGCTCGTCCACTAGCACAAACATCCAAATACACAAATTTATAATCGGCATCAACTAATGCCATCATAGTTATGCTAAAATGACCTTTATAGTCATAGAATTCTGATCCTGAACGCGCTGGCTTTGCAAGGACTTGCTTTCCATCCAGAGCCCCAATGCAGTTTGGGAAATTCCAGAGATTATAATATTTCTTAGCAACGTCTTTCCATTCAGCCTGTGTGCGTGGGATGTGTAAATATGTTGGCTACAACACTTAATAAATAGCTTTACATACTTCTGGTATCATACTAGAAACCAGGTTATGGCTAATCCTAAACTGGTATCCTAGTGATGTTTGGGATTCACCTATAAAGAAAAGGAACATCAGTTATAAGATGTAATAATAATTCAAATATTAATAATGCCTACAGTTGAAGATAAACTGTCTCGGAAGAAATGCATCAGTAAAGCCTTACAATACGGCCACATCATATCAAGGATATCATATAATGTTATCGTAATTATGGCCTCCATAACTTAAAAGGGGCTTTCTCCCCTGTAACCCCCTTTAAGAGGAGCTGCTGCCGCTCTTCCCCAAAAAGGACAACAAATCTTCACCACGTATTTACAGCAAAAGAATGCCGTGGCCCTATTGTAAGTTTATACCGTGAATAAATTATTTCTCTAATAATTTATGAAACTTGCATTTCAAGTTTACAAGCCTTGCTTATTCATAATTCCTACTCAACATGTGATATAAAAATATATCAAAGGTAGAAAAAGCTGAAGGCATAATATCTCATAGTCTTCTCTTCTTTTTTTTTAGCATATGGATATTGATTTCATATGAATAATACTGCCCAAAAACTTTCCTTTAAAATATAGTATATATATATTTGTATACTGTATATGTGGTTCCCTGGAGTATGAAAATTACATGGGTTTCCCCTAAATGTAAGGGTTAGATATCACTGCCGTGAGAACTGTGGGAAATTCTAAAAGTATCATTCCACCAATAGAGATTCTTAAGTTTTATATAGTACATACCTGTTACCAAATATCGCAGGGTAAGGGTCAGGCGTTCTCCTGGAGTCACTGCCTTCTTCATCTTAGTATCACTCTTTTGAACGAAGGGTGTTACTAGATGAAGGAGGTGATCAAATTGCACTTTGCCCGGTCTAAGCCATTTCTTCATTTCGTTAGGATCTTCCAAGGTTAATTCCTTGATGAGGCGATGGTAAACACTCTCAGTCTCTCGTCTTTTCAACCATGAACGGACCCAAATTCGTTTCTTTGGTTGCATTTTCCTACGCTCAGCAACTGCTAAAACAAAGTTTAGCATTGCTGCGCACTGTCGCTTGCTCGGAGCCATTGTTTACAACTTCGAGGCGGTTATCGCGTGACTGAGCCGATGGTTCCTGGTGCTTAAGCGCTAGTGTGACTATGCGCCTCCAAAAATTGACAATTTTTTAAAAATTGACGGAAAAAAACGACGGAAAAGTGCTAGTGTGACAGCGCCTTTACCCCTTTCAGAACATGGGGATATCGGACCAACTATGTTTATCGCCACACGTGAAAATGGTTTCGAGATGATAGGAATCTCTTAATCTCTTAATATCGGCTCCAGCGCCTGGCCAAAAGAACTTATCGAAAACTTTATTAGCAGTTTTACGATGTGAAAAGTGTCCAGCTGTGAGAGCGTCGTGAGCAAGGTACATAACATCATTACAGTACTTCTCTGGCACCACAAGCTGTTTGCTACCAACCTCATAGTCATTTAAACTAGTGACACACATCAATCAAACTATCAATCATTTGTTACTTAGCAGTACGGCTTTTACTTTTAACCAAGTAATTGTTAGCTAGTTTATCACGAATGTTTTTTTAAGGATGAACAAGACTGTTGTCCTTTCACAATTTCAGCCTTATCAACATTAGCATTAATGAATGCTGGGCAAGAAACTGCTGAACTAGGAGAGACCATTAAATTAGTGGAACGAGTCTGAACAGCTAGAGCTAATTCACTTTGATTTCATTTGCAGTTATCGTCCTTATAGACTTTGACAGGATCACATACCTTGTTTTCAGAACATGCATTTGGGTGACGGGTTACTCGAATTGTCATTACGATCATTTGGCATCTTGACACTAGGGATAATGCCTATCAAAACGTCTGCAAATTTAATTGGGGCTGCAATTGCATCAACCCATCCTGAGAAGAATTTGCTTTGTATTAGACAGCATATCTTAGGAAAGATATTAGGGACTCCTAGATATTCCTTTACTTTAGCCATATGACCAGTTTTAAATCTGGAATGGATCAATTTGTCCTTTACTACAACACTGGAACAATCCGTGTCTAAAACCACATGAGCAGGTTTCTCGCATAGTCGCCCATCAGGATCAGAAAAACTATATGTAGGCAACAGTTCCGACTAGAAAACAAAATTTACTTTGAATTTGTCTGGTCTTGAATATTTGAAATTTTTAGGATTATCAGGACATTGTGGCCGGATATGACCGTCTTTACCGCAGCCATGACACTTCACTTCAGTCATGCGAGAAGGAATAACTTTCGGCGTGCGAGGTTTACTTTCACGATAATTGTGCGCACTGCGATACAGATCCACTGCTTCGGCCATTTCTTGAGCTTTACTGAATTTACGTTCTTTCAAAAATATTCTGAGATCATGACCACAATTCATAAGTAGTTGATCCATAACAAGAAAATTGCACAAAGCGTCATAATCCTTATCGACTTTGCTCATGTTTAACCAACGACCCAAATTTTGTCCCATACGAACAATCAGTTGAACATACCTTTCTTTATCTTTAATTTTACGTTCCCTGAACTTCCGCCAATACGAGTCTGCATCAACTTTGTAAGCTCTTAATAGGGCATCTTTCAGCTTACCATAATAATTTACTGTCATCAGGCAACGAAGTATAAACTTGTAATGCTTTCCCTTTTAAACGAGTACCCAAATATATAGAATAACCCTCTGTCCTCCATTTAGCAGTTCAGCTAAACGCTCGAATCTCTTCAAGAAACTATCCAATTCATCCTTGTTATCAGAAAATATAGGTAACCTAAATCCCTCAATAAATGAAGTATTAGAAGGGGAAGAGTTAGGTTTCACATTTAAACGAGCAAGTTCAATTTCGTGTATGCGCTGTTTTTCGTCTTCCCTGCACTGCAATTCTAGTCAATTCAGCAACTCTCTCCTCCCTCTCCGCTCTTTCACATATTAACTCACGTTCCTTTTCAATTAAACGCTCTACAGCATCCCCACTTAAACCGAGGGATTTAGCTCTGTCCAAAATCTGAGTTAAATCACTCATTATGAAATAGATAAACACTAGAAAAATCTAGGAGAAATAGAAGCATTATAGTACTTCGCGGCTACCACGGTCTCAATTGTTAATAGTTACACGATGTCTAACCGATCGCCTAAACGTTACGAGGGATACAGAGTCCCCAAACAGTAACACAATTATGAAGCATGACACTTCAAAAAGTATAATATCAAATTGAAATAACGGCTACCACGGTCTCAATCGTCAATAGTTACAAACCGATCCCCAAAACGTTACGAGGGACAAGGTTCCCGAACAGTACCTGAATTATGAAGCGAGATACAGCTTTCTAAATGTCTGTTTAGTAGTAAACAAAAATGAAATAACGGTTCATTGAGACTAACTCAAGCAGATAAAACTCTGCCAAAAAAAAAACAGAAAATATAGAATCTCACCTTCTCTCCTCTTCCGAATGCCTGGGGTTTACATAAAGACTCACCGCACCACTCACGTAAACATATCCAGGATTCGGTCTCGTGCACAATATGATTTCTGTGAAAAATTGTCACTTAAAAAATAAAAACACTTACTATGCTTCATAGCCATAACTGAGGATCCTACTCACTGCGCCACTTGTAGTAGGTTCTTTTGGGTTATTTGTTTATAAGATAGATATTATTTCAGTAATACGGGATTTATATTATTTTCCAGTATATGTTCATTTTTAAGATTCATTTACTTTCAGTACTTCTATATGTGATATGTATGTATTGATCCTCATAGCTATGAAGGAGAAAATAAATGTTTATACAGAAAAAGTATATTTATTTGACATACAAAAAATACAGTTTAATATTGTAAATTATTATTTTCAGCACTGTACGATGTTATAGGGACCGACACTCCACACGCTCACACGCTGTGTTAAAGGGCCGATACTCTACATGCCCATACGCAGGATCACAGGGGCCTGATAGCTCACTCCATTATGCTGGATCACAGGGGAGTCAACACTGCAAAAACCCCACAAGCTGGATCACAGGGGTCACGCCACTGCATGCTATGTCGAGTATTTCCATACAGAGGAAAACACACACACACACAAAAAGGTTGGAATGAGAATACAGAAACTGAGATTCCTTTCACTTTTTCTATGTTCCATTTTATCAAAAACACGAGAGTCAGTACTTACAGAGTGGCAGGGTATTCGTGAGTGAGGCCCATCGTTTTAGCTCAACTTTCCAAATCAGCTTGGAACATCCCCCCCCCCCCCCCCCCAGGCATTCCTTGAAACAACTTAAAGAAGTAAACTACCTTGAGAAGGTGAGGTCAGGTTGCGTGATTTCAGATTACCATATTTCATTTCCAAAAATGTGGGAAAATAGACCTTAATCCACCGACAGTACGCCCTATTTAAGTTAATAAACAAAGTTTTTAACCAAAGAAATTGGGTGGATGAACAACAATTAACAATAAAATTAAACTGGGCAACGGCTCAGCAAGTCTACACCTACGTTATGTTGACCTTTTATATATTCAATAGAGAAGGAATAACCTTGTAATGTTAATGCCCAGCGCATCAATCTGTTATTAGAAATTTTCATGGTATGCAAATAGCTCAAAGGTTTTTGATCGCATTGGATCACAAACTCCTTACCATACAAATACAGTTTGAACTTTTCAATTGCCCATACAATAGCTAGGCATTCTTTTTCTATCTTTGCATATTTGGTCTCGCGATCAAGCAGCTTTCTACTTGCATAAGATACAGGCATCTTGCAATTATTGATATCTTGCAGTAGTACTGCGCCTACCCCGAGGTCACTGGCATCTGTCCTATGATAAAATGTTTTAGACATGTCAGGTAAACATAATATAGGATTAGAGATCAAGGCAGATTTGAGAGAATTAAAACAACTAAATTGATTTGCATTCCAAATATGACATTTAGCAGGACTAACAGTCAAACCATCCTTTCGTAATCTTAACAACAGGTCTTTCACGTCGTGGAGGTGTTCATACCAATAGTTATTATGTACGACAATATTGTCGAAATAGCAATCTGTATTTCTTAGCCCAAGTAAAACTCTACGCATTAACCTTATAAATGTTGCACAGGCAGTCTTTAAACCGTAAAGCAAAACTTTCCACTGCATCAATCCTCTATGGGTTGCAAAAGCTGTATATATTTTACAATCATTAGACAGAGGAATTTGCCAATATCCTATACACATATCCAATTCTGTAAAATAAGTATCATTAGCAAAATTAGTCAAAGCATCTTCTGTGGTAGGCATGGGCTCAACATCAAAATTTGAGATACTATTCAGGGAACGAAAGTCAATACAAACACGCCAACTACCGTTAGACTTTTTAACCAGCACAACTGGCGAACAAGAAGGGGATTCAGAAGGCTCAATAACACCAAGCTCAATCATCTTGTCACAGGAAGATGTCTTGTGATATGCCCTTATTACACTTCACAATACATTTCATTGGCCCCGACCTCGCTGATGACTGTGGCTGGCATCCATCTTTCTTACATATATTTATTTATTATGTACAATATATATATTAAATGACTTCACCTAATCTACTCTCTTGCACAGTCCTTCCTCGAAGTCTGTGTCCCTGACGTTAGTGTAAGGTGGTGGTCTAGACTGCGTCCCTCGAAGACACAGGAGAGCTGATCTCAGGAGGGAGAATGACAGACATCTCATCCACGCGATGGATGACTTTGCTCTTCGGCTGGTGTTTCTTATCTGCGAGCTGCTGTGCCAAGATCACGTAGAAGGTTGTTGCCCTCGGCGTCATTCCTCCTGAGGTTGTGAAGACGAGGGGAGTGAAGGATCCCTGGTCCACTTCCTGGATCCTCTACCCGTACTCCCTTATTTTTTTCATTTTCATGTTTGATGTGGACAGCTTTCAGCTGCTGGCCCCTATTGCTGGGGGCCATGGGGTTGAATACCCCGACGTCGAAAAAGGCCCTCTGTCCTCTGGCCCAGAAGCCTCTAGCGCTGACGTCAAATCGAGCATCGTCTGTTGTGTTCGTCGATCTCAGGTTTAAATTTCGTCCTCTAGTGGGGAGTAGCTCAGGCTCCACTCTGACGTCATGGCAGATTTCTCTCAGCATCTGAGCAGTGAGGTCTCTCACTTCATCATGCCGTATGACCACAAAACCACCTGTCTTGCAGATCATGGCATGGTTTGGGTCGAAGGGAGAGCCGCACGCACAGTGCTGAGGAAGACCATCCATGGTCCAGCCATACCTTAGATTAGTGTTTCCCAAACCCATGGTCGCGACCCAAATAAGGGTCGCGAGGGTTTTTCTGAGGGTCGCGGACGGTCTCCGAAAAAAACATAATTATGATATTACATTACGTTACATACGATTATTTATCGATTTATAGTATTTTAATTTTATCGTCACTTGATTCCCAGTCATTGTTGGATCTCTTCTCCTTTATTATAATCTCTAGCTGTTATAACAGTAAATAATGTGGTGTAGGCTACATATTGTATCAATGTATTATTCATCTTTATATTAAAAACTTGTAATTAACAAATTGATTTATTGTTTTCTTCTTTCCAGGTCTGAACTCTAAAAATGGCCCAACGCAAAACACAATTGGAGTATAAGCCTGAGTTCTTGAAATATGGCTTCACTGAGATGAGAGAACGATCTGGGAACGTCCGACCCCAGTGTGTTCAGTGCCTGCAAGTCCTCGCCAATGAATCTATGAAGGAAAATAAATTGAAGCGTCATCTGCACTCAGTTCATCCAAAGTTTGTTGAAAAACCACTGAGTTACTGGAAGGACAAGGAAGAACAAACAAAACGAAGTCGGATTGATGCTCCCTCGAGTACGGCTTTTTCTCTGGAGAAAGCTTCTTTGGCGTCCTTTGAAGTGGCATGGATAATTGCAAGATGCAAAAAGCCTCATAACATTGGAGAGGAGCTGGTAAAGCCAGCAGCAGTGACAATGGTAAAGACTATTGGTGGAGCAGATATTGCCAAGAAGGTTGAATCGGTACCACTTTCCGACAATAGCATTAAACGTAGAATTGATCTCATTTCAGAAGATATTTTGGCTCAACTGATTGTGGCACTGAAAAAAGCAGGAACATTTTCTTTGCAGACGGATGAGTCTGTGGATATTGCAGGTAACCCTCAACTGATGGTTTTTGTAAGGTACAAGGGAGAAGATGACATTCAGGAAGAATTTCTCTTCTGTAATGCCCTGTCAACTACCACCACTGGAGAAGACATCTTTAATATGATGAACAATTTTTTAAAGAAACATGATCTAAACTGGTTGAATTGTTTGGCAGTGTGCACCGATGGAGCTCTATCAATGATGGGAAGTCGTCTGGGTTTTGTTACTCGCATTAAAGCAGAAAACCCTGATGTCATAATAATTCACTGTTTTTTACATCGAGAACACCTTGCTTCTCATCGCTTGCAACCAGACCTCCATGCAGTTTTAAATGATGCCATCCAAATTGTGAATTTTGTCAAGGCTAGGGCTTTAAACTCACGTATTTTCCATAAAATGTGTGAAGAGATGGGATCACATCACCAAGACTTGCTGTTCCACTCTGATGTCCGTTGGCTATCTCGGGGAAAGATTCTTGGAAGAGTTATTGAACTAAAAACTGAAATTGAAATATTTCTGCGTGAGAAAAAGCATGCACTTGCAGACTGCTTTAAAAACGTTGCTTGGCTGGCAAAGCTTGCTTATTTGGGCGACATCTTCATGCACCTGAATGAACTGAATTCAGACATGCAGGGCCGAAATCATACGATGGTGGACATTGGTGAAAAAATTGTCTCATTCAAGAAAAAAATTGCTCTTTGGAGAGAAAAGTTGGCCAGAGGAAAAACTGCAGCCTTTCCAGAACTAAGTGCTGTGCTGGAAGATTCATCAGAAATATCCCTTGTTGACATCAAAAATATTTTTGAAGATCAGTGAAGTTGGTGAGGATATCCCAGGGTTTCAAGAGGAACTTATAGACCTCCAGGAAAATCAAGTGCAGAAACAACACTTTGAAAACCTCCAGTATTCAAAATTTTGGACCCAACTCAAGGATAACCCCATTCTGACTCGGGAGGCTGAAAAAGCTCTTCTCCCTTTTCCAACAACATATCTCTGTGAACAAGGGTTTTCAAGCCTTGTTACGATCAAGACTAAAGCAAGGAACCGCTTGGATCCCCAGCATGACTTGCGTTGTGCTCTAACAATCAACATAAAGCCCAACTTAGAGGATCTCACTCACAAAATGAAGCAGTTCCACGGTAGCCACTGAGAAAACATTTTTGGTTTTGTGACTTGACTACCAAATCATGTAATAAACTTAGTCTCATTTTCATGAAAATTTGTTTTTTCAATTGCTCCTATTTAAAGTTGATTGAAAATCATTGTGTTAGTAATATAAATTTACTCAATAAAACTATATACAATTATAAATAAGTGTAACATATCAAAATTATTGGTGACTAGCACTACATGTACGTACACTCATTTAGGGTCGCCGGGCCAGGCCAAGATTGTATTTAGGGTCACGACCAAAAAAGTTTGGGAACCACTGCCTTAGAGCGAGGGCGTCAGTAAAATTTTGTTTATTTAGGCTGAACCTCATGAGGAAGTTCCATCTATGCCTGATTCTAAATGTGAGGGCGGTGTAGGCTGCGTGTGGTTCGATGGTAGCTATTTTTTTCCAGCCTACAGATGTCAATAACCCACTCCTCGACCCTGTCTTTTATTAACTTTTCTCTCTCATGTACTAGGCCGAGTATTGCCCCTAGGTGTTTCTCTCCACCTGTTTTTATTTCATCTTAGTGTCTTTAAACTTTTCTTTGGCAAGTTCGAGCTTTTCGGACTTTACAACCAGCACAGTTTTCTGTGCATTAGGGTAATATCCCTGCATTGGCCTGTAGAGTTCAACCGTGTCTCACCATCTCTTCAATTTTTCCAGCCCCTGTGAGGTCATCTGAGTATGCAACTTGCTTAACTTGCGTATTATCGTGGCTGATGCGATCCTGCAGTTTTAGGAGGCCAATGGCGTACATTGCCATGGCAATAGGGTCGCCTTCGGTGGTGCCTTCTGCAGATTCTATTATTTCGAGTCTTCCGGTCTCCCTGTCACTTACGAATTGTTCGGCGGGTTGTGCGTAGAGGTTCTCTATGTACATGGCAAAGCTGGGGCATTTTATCTTGGTGTTATGTAGTGCTGCCTTTCTATTGATGTTATCAAATGCGTTTGTTGCATCTATCATCAGTACTGCATCACAATCTGGCTCTTCGAAGATCTTCATCGCGTGTATTGCTTCCTCGCATCCCGCCTTTTGTCCCGCACACACCTGCAGGTTTCCCACTGCGTTTCGGATGTCATCTTTAATTGCCGCCTTATCTAGTGCGATAAGAGGGCAGGCAATGAAGGCCGCAAGGTCTGGGCATTTCTCAGTCCCCATTTTTCTGGCGAGAGCCGCTATGGTGCCGCACAGGTCACTCGCGACACTGCCAAACTTAGCATGGCTTAATATATTTCTCCACGCTTTGGCATCCATGCCTGTTGGTCCGGCGGCGCCATGTGTGTGGAGGACATCCTTCCAAATTCTCTCTCCTGTTATTCTGTCGAATATTACAGGTGGAGGTGGGTTGTACTCTCCCTGGTACATTGCCTCGGCGTCGGCTTCTTTAGATGGCGGGTGCTTGTCACTCGGCGCCTGACACGTGGCCTCGTCCAGGAAGAGGGTCCCGTGTGACTCCTCCGACACGAGAGCGCGAGTTGCCTACGATATTTTTCTCTGCTTAATCATGCTAGAGAATCTTCTAGCGATATCTTTCTGTGTTCGGTTGGCATCTATTTTCCTTGTTTTGTTTTGCAGAACCTGTGTCTCTCGCAGTAGGTCTGTAATCTCTCCCTTTTCCACATTCCCATACTCCTCTCCATTGCCTTAACGTCCTCTGTTGTTTTGGATCTGCTGCTTGTGTCGCCGCTGCCATTTCCATTGCTTTCCGGGGTTTCTTCTCTATCTGCTTGACTCTGATTCTGACACATGGGACCTCTTCTGCAGTTTGTGCAAGGTCGATGGTTTATTGCACATATGCATCATAGGCAGTTCCTTGTTGTACGTGTGTAGCAGTACATGATTTATAAAATGTATTTTTCCAATTTAACTCCTCTTGCTTTATTATAGATGTGTTTATGTCGCACTGCGTTTCTATGTATTGCACTATTTTAATAATAATGAAAATCACTGTATTCCCGCTTCGCTGGCACGTGCTAGGTGTATGGTGCGACGGTTGGCCTTATCAGAGGGGGGGGGGGGGTCAGGTCCCGATTGCTCGGGTGAGAGAGAAGTTTCATTTATTTGTTAGTTTGTATTTTATTTCTCTTTTGATTTTTCTTTGATCACTAAGTGTACACTATAATACATTCTTATCATACGTCTCGTTTGATGAGCTTTATATGTCAATTTGTAGGTTTTACTTTATACACTTCATTGCTTTTCACAGAGTATTAATGACGACGTGGCATCTCACGGTTGTCGCAGCGGGCATTGAAAGTTTGTCACGGGAAATCTCACTTGTTGAGTAATCCTTTTTAAATATTTCCACTCGAATTTTTGCACTTGTTTTTTTCACTAGTTTCACTTTTAATTCACTTAACGGTCAATTGATGCGTGTTACTTCTTTCCAATTATGTTTTGGTAATATGCTGTGTCTTTATCGCGCGTTATTTGATCAAAATCGGCGGAGCGTCTCTCCACACGTCTGCATCCCTCGGTACTCTCTCTCTCAATCATCTTGTCCACTTGTGCTCTATATTTGAAGTTAAACCAGGGTGATTACAAATTGCATCAGGGAAACCATTTAGAACATTTAGCAATTCTTTTGCTTGAGAAGTAGAGAAATTATTACCTAACTGAAAATCATTGTCATATTTCATTTCAAAGAAAATAGGCTCAGATGTTTCATTCGAAGATAGATCAACAATACTTAACTGAACATCTTTACCTTTCCGGCCACTAAGAGCATCATCGCGCCTATAATAGCACTTTAACATATTGATGTGGATTTTTTTTTCCTTTCCACGAATCTTTACAATATAATCCACATCATTCTCATGGCATTTAATTACTGGGTAACGGCCAAGCCACTGCATTTCCAATTTATTTGACTTAGTAGGAAGTAAAACTAAGACTTCATTTCCAACATGAAGTTTGCGTGGTTTGCATTTCCTCGAGACGGGAATGGAGATCCAAAACATACTGATAAATGCTTTTAACAGCTTTATCAATTTTGTCATTAGTCCACAATACATACTTGTGGGTCCACGAACGTTACGTCCATAAAAGAGTTCAAAGGGGGAGAATTTCAAGCTATCATTAGGGATTTCCCGATACGCAAATAAAGCTGAGGGAATATATCGATCACAATTTTTCGGATGATCAGAACATAGCTTTTTAATTATGGACTTTAATACTCCATTTAACCTCTCAACTGCACCATTACAATTAGCATGATAGGGGGAAGTAAAGATCGCTTTGACAGACAGCAAACGATGGAGTTCGCTCATAAGATCAGACTTGAATTGTGTTCCGCGATCACTTAATATCTCATTATATTTTTAAGAGGAACAGCTTCAGGGTATCTCGTGGCGTAATCAATTAGAGTCAGAATATATTTGTTAAGGCACTGTCACACTAGCACTTTTCCGTCAACTTTCTGAAAAATGTTCAATTTTTGAGCGAATTGTCGTTTTTCTAGTCAGACGATAATTCCGAGTTTCCGCGTGAAAATATTTCCGCCAAGCGGACTCAAATGAAACACTATATTTTAAAATGTTTGTATTTGTTTAAAAACATTAATTATAATAATATTAAATGACTTTTTTTTTTATCTTATCTATATTATGAAATTAACAAATATAAATATGCAAATCTAAATTTTATTTCTATAATTAAAAATTGTTTTAAGTGCTCGATTTGATTGTTTACATCCGTCAGCCGCAGAGCGCGCCATTTCCGTCGTCTTTTAAACCAAGTGGACTCAAATCAAGAACTATAATTTTAAGAAATTGTATTTCTTTAAAATTTATTAATTAGAATCAAATTTAATGAATTTTTCTAATAATAATTATAAAATCAATAAACAAAAAATGCGCATATCTAAATTTCATTTTCCATAAATAACATTTGTTTTAAGTGCTCGATTTGATTGATTACATCCGTTAACCGCAGAGCGCGCCATTTCTCCTCCAACTTTAAAATACCATGGACCGTGCCAATTCTCCTGCGTGGACACGCCTTTATGAGGAATATTTAATTGAAAATATTCGTCAGAATCGTTGCCTCTGGGATATTAGAGATGGAGGATACACAAAGAAGACATTGAAGAGGAAGGCATACAATGATAAAACGCTCCTCCTCCGTGCACATTTCTCGGAGCTCTCCAGTATCAATGCAGGTAAGAATAATCTTACTTTTACACAAATATGTCTTTAGTCTAGTATATTCAGTTTTAATATTTCATTAATTATATTTGTTGTCTATCAGAATAATTTAAACGGAGTATGGCTATACTGCCAAATCCTTTAAGTGTTTTCTACCTTACGAATTCAGCCCCATCCCCTAGCGGTTACTCTTTTGCTTGGAACTATCTGATTGTCACTTACTGTAATCTTCCAGATCAGGTAAGGGCAAAATATAACAATATGCGAACATACTTCCTGAATGAGTACAGGAAAACTCAGATTGCCCCTAGGAATAGGGATATATCAGCCGAAGTGGGACTTATTCGATGCCATCTCCTTCATCAAAGACACGATGATTATATACCCTACACAGTCAAGTGAGGTCCTTATTGCTGAGGTAAGATTCACGTATATTCCCCCTAACATCAGTACAATCTTGTACATTTTTCCATTTCTGTACATATAATATATAATATATATTATACATATATAATATATATTATACATATATAATATATATTATACATATATAATATATATTATACATATATAATATATATTATACATATATAATATATATTATACATATGTAATATATATTATATATATATAATATATATCATAAATATATAATATATATTTTATATATATATAATATATATTATATATATAATATATATTATACATATATAATATATATTATATATATAATATATATTACATATATATAATATATATTACATGTATATAATATATATTATATATGTATAATATATATCATATATATCATATATGTATAATATATATCATATATATCATATATGTATAATATATATCATATATGTATAATATATATTATATATGTATAATATATATTATATATAATATATAATATATATATAATATACATTATATATAAAATATACATTATATTTAATATAAATATACATATATATACATATATATATATACATATATATACATATATACATATATATATATACATATATATACATACATATACATATATATATATATATATATATATATATATATATATATATATATATATATATATATATATATATATATATATATACATATATACATATATATAAATACATATATATAAATATATATATATATATATATATATATATATATATATATGTATATACATATACATAATATATGTATATATATACACGTGTACTTATATACACCTGTGTATATATAATTATATATATGATTATATATATAATTAAATATATATATGAAAATTTCAGATTATAGACAGTGTTGATTAAAACTGTCTTTCTGAAGTGAATACAACTTATATGTATAAAATATGATTTATTTTGTTGTTTGTTTTGTTTATCTTACCAATGCAGAACCATTAGGGTAGTACCCTCTTTTGCACTACAAGTCATATATATGTAATATCTTATTATAGATTTTAAAGAATAGGTTTTAATGAAGTTTAGATTAAATGTCAAGGATAATGCTTATTTTAATTTATAAGATTATTTTACTATGAAATATGTATATGTCAGTATGTTATTTACTTTATTCTAAACAATCATACTTATATCACTTTTTGTCTTTTTCAGCCACAATTGCTGTATATTCATCAGGAGCGGGGAATAACTTATCAGGTATAGAGAATTTGGAAGGAAATTCAAGAAGTTTGGTTAAATTAGAACCCACGACCTTATTTTCAGCCAGTTCGTTAGATCTACCCCCAACACCATCCATATCTGTAACACAAACACCATCTTCACCCTCACCAGAACCTCCAGTGACACCTTGGACTACCCCTTGTCAACCAAAGGCTAAAAGAAAAGAAAATTGCTGATCCTGTGACTGACCAGTGTCTTGAGGAAGTGAAAGTGCTGACAGACGTGTTAACTAAGAACACAGAGAATGATTTTTGAGTCAGTTTTGGTAAAAGCATGGAGTGGTGGATAAGAGGTTTTAGTCCAGATTCGAGAGCAATGGTGGCGCACAAAATATTACTATTGGAGAATTGGCTATGAAGAATGGGGTTAATTTGTGATATACAAAATGTGATAAACATGTAGTTTAAGTTGTCCTTTAGTCTTAGTAATTTTATATTAGGTTTTATGAGTTATTTTAGTTAAATGTAAATGAAATGTGATATGTGATATGAAACTAGTTTAGATTGTTCTTTGGTCTGTCATATTTTTTTTTTTTTTTTTTTTTTTTATCTTATATTAGGTTTTATGAGTTATTTTAGTTGCATGTAAATATGTGATATGAAACTAGTTGAAGTTTTTCTTTAGTCTTAGACATATTTTATATTAGGTTTTATGAATTATTTTAGTTACTCTGTATATTTTGATTTATTTTGTTTTACATCTAATACCAGAATAGTTCTATACATTATAGATCTATTTTCAGAATGTTGATTTGCTTTTTGTAAAGAAATAAAGACTACAAATAAATATATGTATTGATTTTCTTTGGAGATTCCTTGATTCAGAATGATATTATGGTATATTGAAGAAAATGATAGTTTGTCAAACCTTGCCTTCCTTTAATGAGTATAGTATACAACATAACAATCTTGACAAATATATATAAATTCAGGTGGCACATTAATGTAGGAGGACTATTTCATCTTGCCAACTCACTTTACCTTCATTCTTGAAGTAAGACAGCAAAGTTTCACGGACTGTTCGTGCATTATTGCTGTGTCCACGTCCACAACAGCTGGTAGTCTTTCTAGCCCACTTTGAGGAGCCTGATGCCACTCACCAAGGGATAGTTGACCTCTTTGAAGGTCTTCTCTATCCAAGAGCTCAGGGGGAGAGTATGTCTTCTTTGAGTGAGACCTCAAATAGTTGTGAAGAACAGCTGCGGCAAAGACAATGTCTTTCACATTATTTGGAGTTGTGCAGATGGGTCTCTTGAATATCTGGAACCTTGCTGCCAAAATCCCAAAACCATTTTCTGATGTGCGCCTGGCTCGGGAAACACGATAATTATATGTTGACTTTTCATTTTTCAGATCTCCCCCAGGAAATGGCTTCATTAAATATATTTTAATGGGAAAGCCTCATCTCCTACAATGACAAAGGGAGCCTCTTTGTCTGAGTTGGGGAGTGTTGAGGGGGAAGGAATATTTAATGTATCTCTGTCTAGAGCTTCCCTCAATTTGCATTTCTCCCACACTCCGCCATCACTAGCTCGACCACTAGCACCAACATCCAAATACACAAATTTATAATCGGCATCAACTAATGCCATCATAGTTATGCTAAAATGACCTTTATAGTCATAGAATTCTGATTCTGAACGCGTTGGCTTTGCAAGGACTCGCTTTCCATCCAGAGCCCCAATGCATTTTGGAAAATTCCAGAGATTATAATATTTCTTAGCAACGTCTTTCCATTCAGCCTGTGTGCGTGGGATGTGTAAATATGTTGGCTGCAACACTTGGTAAATAGCTTTACATACTTCTGGTATTATACTACAGACCAGGTTATGGCTAATCCTTAACTGGTATCCTACTGATGTTTGGGATTCACCTATAAAGAAAAGGAACATCAATTATAAAATTTAATAATAATTCAAGTATTAATAATGCCTACAGTTGAAGATAAACTGTCTCGGAAGAAATGCATCAGTAAAGCCTTACAATACAGCCACATCATATCAAGGATATCATATAATGTTATCTTAATTATGGCCTCCATAACTTAACAGGGGCTTTCTCCCCTGTAACCCCATTTAAGAGGAGCTGCTGCCCCTCTTCCCCAAAAAGGACAACAAATCTTCACGTATTTACAGCAAAAGAATGCCGTGGCCCTATTGTAAGTTTATACCGTGAATAAATGATTTCTCCAATAATTTATGAAACTTGAATTTCAAGTTTACAAGCCTTGCTTATTCATAATTCCTACTCAACATGTGATGTAAAACATAGATTCCATACTTTTAGTAAAAAAATAAGTGGAATAAGATATCATCAAAGCTAGAAAAAGCTGAAGGCATAATATCTCATAGTCTTCTCTTCTTTTTTTTAGCATATGTATATTGATTTCATATGAATAATACTGCCCAAAAACTTTCCTTTAAAATATAGTATATATATATTTGTATACTGTATATGTGGTTCCTTGGAGTATGAAAATTACATGGGTTTCCCCTAAATGTAAGGGTTAGATATCACTGCCGTGAGTACTGTGGGAAATTCTAAAAGTATCATACCACCAATAGAGATTCTTAAGTTTTATATAGTACATACCTGTTACCAAATATCGCAGGGTAAGGGTCAGGCGTTCTCCTGGAGTCACTGCCTTCCTCATCTTAGTATCACTCTTTTGAATTAAGGGTGTTACTAGATGAAGGAGGTGATCAAATTGCACTTTGTCCGGTCTAAGCCATTTCTTCATTTCGTTAGGATCTTCCAAGGTTAATTCCTTGATGAGGCGATGGTAAACACTCTCAGTCTCTCGTCTTTTCAACCATGAACGGACCCAAATTCGTTTCTTTGGTTGCATTTTCCTATACTCAGCAACTGCTAAAACAAAGTTTAGCATTGCTGCGCACTGTCGCTTGCTCGGAGCCATTGTTTACAACTTCGAGGCGGTTATCGCGTGACTGAGCCGATGGTTCCTGGTGCTTAAGCGCTAGTGTGACTGTGCGCCTCCAAAAATTGACAATTTTTTAAAAATTGACGGAAAAAAACGACGGAAAAGTGCTAGTGTGACAGTACCCCTTTCAGAACATGGGGATATCGGACCAACTATGTTTATCGCCACACGTGAAAATGGTTTCGAGATGATAGGATTCTCTTAATCTCTTAACCCTTTCCCGACGGGGCACTCGCTACGCGAAGACCCCTATGCCGGGCGATTGCAATATTGCATTGAAATCGTCACACTGGCTTGACGCCCCGGCATCGGGATTTTGGCTGTGTCACACGGATGTGCCGCACCGTCGATGTGAAAAGTGTCCAGCTGTGAGAGCGTCGTGAGCAAGGCACATAACATCATTACAGTACTTCTCTGGCACCACAAGCTGTTTGCTACCAACCTCATAGTCATTTAAACTAGTGACACACACGCGGTAAATCAAACTATCAATCATTTGTTACTTAGCAGTACGGCTTTTACTTTTAACCAAGTAATTGTTAACTAGTTTATCACGAATGTTTTTTAAGAATGAACAAGACTGTTGTCCTTTCACAATTTCAGCCTTATCAACATTAGCATTAATGAATGCTGGGCAAGAAACTGCTGAACTAGGAGAGACCATTAAATTAGTGGAACGAGTCTGAACAGCTAGAGCTAATTCGCTTTGGCTTCATTTGCAGTTATCGTCCTTATAGACTTTGACAGGATCACATACCTTGTTTTCAGAACATGCATTTGGGTGACGGGTTACTCGAATTGTCATTACGATCATTTGGCATCTTGACACTAGGGATAATGCCTATCAAAACGTCTGCAAATTTAATTGGGGCTGCAATTGCATCAACCCATCCTGAGAAGAATTTGCTTTGTATTAGACAGGAAAGATATTAGGGACTCCTAGATATTCCTTTACTTTAGCCATTTGACCAGTTTTAAATCTGGAATGGATCAATTTGTCCTTTACTACAACACTGGAACAATCCGTGTCTAAAACCACATGAGCAGGTTTCTCGCATAGTCGCCCATCAGGATCAGAAAAACTATATGTAGGCAACAGTTCCGACTAGAAAACAAAATTTACTTTGAATTTGTCTGGTCTTGAATATTTGAAATTTTTAGGATTATCAGGACATTGTGGCCGGATATGACCATCTTTACCGCAGCCATGACACTTCACTTCAGTCATGCGAGAAGGAATAACTTTCGGCGTACGAGGTTTACTTTCACGAAAATTGTGCACACTGCGATACAGATCCACTGCTTCGGCCATTTCTTGAGCTTTACTGAATTTACGTTCTTTCAAAAATATTCTGAGATCATGACCACAATTCATAAGTAGTTGATCCATAACAAGAAAATTGCACAAAGCGTCATAATCCTTATCGACTTTGCTCATTTTTAACCAACGACCCAAATTTTGTCCCATACGAACAATCAGTTGAACATACCTTTCTTTATCTTTAATTTTACGTTCCCTGAACTTCCGCCAGTACGAGTCTGCATCAACTTTGTAAGCTCTTAATGGGGCATCTTTCAGCTTACCATAGTCATTTATTGTCATCAGGCAACGAAGTATAAACTTGTAATGCTTTCCCTTTTAAACGAGTACCCAAATATATAGATTAATCCTCTGTCCTCCATTTAGCAGTTCAGCTAAACGCTCGAATCTCTTCAAGAAACTATCCAATTCATCCTTGTTATCAGAAAATATAGGTAACCTAAATCCCTCAATAAATGAAGTATTAGAAGGGGAAGAGTTAGGTTTCACATTTAAATGAGCAAGTTCAATTTCGTGTATGCGCTGTTTTTCGTCTTCCCCGTACAGCAATTCTAGTCTTTTAAGTTCGCGTTCAGCAACTTAATGAGTCAAATCACTCATTATGAAATAGATAAACACTAGAAGAATCTAGGAGAAATAGAAGCATTATAGTACTACCACGCTCTCAATTGTTAATAGTTACACGATCTAACCGATCGCCTAAACGTTACGAGGGATACAGAGTCCTCAAACAGTAACAAAATTATGAAGCATGACACTTCAAAAAGTATAATATCAAATTGAAATAACGGCTACCACGGTCTCAATCGTCAATAGCTACACGATAACAAACCGATCCCCAAAACGTTACGAGGGACAAGATTCCCGAACAGTACCTGAATTATGAAGGGAGATACAGCTTTCTAAATGTCTGTTTAGTAGTAAACAAAAATTAAATAACGGTTCATTGAGACTAAGTCAAGCAGATAAAACTCTGCCAAAAAAAACAGAAAATATAGAATCTCACCTTCTCTCCTCTT
>NW_028234442.1:2587673-2590173 GCF_977035675.1 Penaeus japonicus
GTATCTAATGATTCATATCTAACTGATGTTAAAGATATACTAATTATTTGATAATTCATATCTAACTGATGTTAAAGATATACTCATTATTTCATAATTCATATCTAATTGATAGCATTACCTACAGATCTACCTAGAAGGAACCTTGTGAGTCAGAGAAGATACGTCTGAATCACGGCTCATGAATATTTGGTCGCTAATATCTGCATGCCAGCAAATTTGTGTATTACCGATCTGTGCACGAACGTTCATATTGCTATGTTGAAACGCATAGCAAGATTTCTGCTTTCTTTGCCATCTGCACAACCCTGTATGTATAACACTCATGTAGGTCATTTAGCATCGCAAAACTACACCATTTATATTAATGATTATCCAAGATAGGACAGAATAATTGAGGTCGCTCTTTATAGGGGTATTTTGACAAGTTATACAAATTACAAGTCACTGCCTATTTCCTCATCTTCTTTCTCTCCTTCTTTCTTATTCGCCACCACTTGTCGTTCATTAAGTAAAAGTCTGAGAATAGAATAGAGTCTTGTTTAGACAGAACAGTCTGGCTGGGGATGATGTGAAAGGTAGACAGCTTGGTTCCGAATATTTGTTTATAGGAGGCCAGTTGGGATTATTAGTTTTCACTGCATTTCATCTCGTTATCTTGGCCTCTCTATAGTGCATCACATGAAGGACAGTTTAATGTATATCTTAAAGCATAAAATATTTATAACGACTAATCAATGTGACGTTAATATCCTGCTCCTTTTAGTTGGTGACGAAATCTGGTAATTTACAAAGAGGTGTTGGGGATAATCTTTGTAAATGTTAATGTTAATAGAAATAACAGTCAGAACAAAAATGATGATAAGGATGAATAGCATTAATTATAATAACAATAATAATGTTAGAATGAAATACTGAGATAATCATATAATAAGATATCAATGATATTGATCACGTGATCAATGATAACAGCTATAGTCAGCTTTTATCATATACCTTTATCAAAGTTATTGTTGCCTTTAGGCTGCATCAGAACATTCAGTCTTATCATCTTTGACTTACAAAAGAATGCGATCCTTTTTTTTTTTCTTTCTTTCTTTTTTTTATATCTTACCGGGAGTGCTTTAAAACCATCTAACTTAATATATCTCTAAGCATTTAGAGTTATCGCACGGAAGGAAAAATAGGAATGTTTATTAACTATACCCTAAAGAAATGGAAAGCATGATATATAAATAAATAGACAACAACATATTGTAAATAAATGGACAGTAACATAGACTAAATAGATTGATATTAACATACTATACTGTAGATAAATAAACAATAATAAATTGTATATAAATGGACAGAATCATAGAGTAAATAAATGGACAGAATCATAGAGTAAATAAATGGATAGCAACATAAATAAATGAATAAACAAAAACACAGTGTAAATGAAAGTATAGTAACCCTAACATTGAATAATAACGAATAGCTAATTAATTATGACCGTAATCATGATCTTATTGCGTATGATGGTAATAATTATGATAATGATATTGATGATAATAATGATAATGATTTTAATGATAGCAATAAAGATAATAATGATGATGATACTGATAATGATAATAATGATAACAATGATGACAATAATGATGATAATAATGATGAGGGTGGTGTTGATAATAGTAATGATGGTGATGATAATGATAATAATAATAATAATAATGATAATAGCAATGCCAATACTAATAATAAAGGTAATGATAATTACACTGATAATAATCATAATTATCATGATGACGACTCTGACAGTTATAAAATCAAAATAATGAAAATGATTAAAATACAACAAGAAAATTAGGGAAACTGATTTTAGCTTTAATAGTAGTAATAGGAGGGAGGTTGATAATTATGTTAATATATGATTGTCAATAATCAAAATTACAATTACTAATAGTAATACCAGTGAAATTATGTTATCATCATTATCGTATAATGTTTTACCATCATTCTCATCATTATCATTATCATCTATCACCACTATCATTATTCTTATCAAGATTATTCTTATTTGCTTATTATCACTGTAATTCTGCTTTGTATAGTAACTGTCATTTTCTGTCATTCTTTACCAGTCTGTCTACCTGTCTATCCTATCTGTCTTGCCTTCTCTCTCTATTTGTTTTTATATTGTATTCATCAACGTACACTTTTTTCCCATCTAGTCTATCTGTCCTATTACCCATGCATGTATTAGATAATTTTAGTACCGAAAGTGAGTGAGCTTGTAACCCAGTGATCAGAATTTTTATATGGGGAGAGATAGACTTTCAGAAGCTCTCTCTTTCTCTGTTTCTTTCTTTCTCTCTTTTCTCTGTCTCTCTCTTTTCTCTGTCTGTCTCTTTTTTTTCTCTCTCTCTCTCTTTCTCTGTCTATCTCTTTTCTCTCCCTCTCTCTCTCTCTCTTATCTCTCTCACTTACTCACAGGGGCACACACACACGCATACAC
>NW_028234442.1:2631806-2634306 GCF_977035675.1 Penaeus japonicus
ATGATAATAATAATGATAGTTATACTAGTAAGACTAAATATAATTCTGATAATAACAAAAATCTATAGGAGTTAAATGAACTCATTCAGTATCCAGTAAAGCTTAGATATATCACGTGTAAGACCTACTCCGAGGGCCACGTGGTGATGCATTAGACACCACGTGGCGATTCACGTGGTGTCTTGCATCGCGTCCATGCGTAGTATTGCTAGCTTGACCCCCGTAGATCAGGATATAAAAAGCATTACCTGGCTTTCCCTGCTCTATGTCCTGTTTGTTGAAAGAATAATTAGATGGTTATTTGCACAAATTTCTACAACTTTGTAGCATTTTCTCTTACTTATTCTGAGAGTTTCAGTGGTCCAAGGAAAACTTTTGCGGGTTGCCGCTGTTGTCCCACTCCAATGGAGGAGTTTGTAGTTCAGGATCTCCCTTGTGGGTCTCTGCCAGCAACTCCATTTTTCGTCTATTTCTATTAGAAAAATAAAAACCCAACTTAAAAACAAACAAACTGCAAATTCACGAGGACGAGCAAACAACACCACCACCCAATATTTTGATGTTGTTAGTTCTTTTAGTTGCAAGTCGAGGATGATTCGCTTCATAGGTGGCGAGCAATATGTGTAACATACTTCCAAGTGCTATGTGGTATCATATTAATCACCACATAACGATACAGTTGGTGCCCTACATCGCATCCACGCACGGGAAGGAAAAGTCAACCAGGAACTTATCATTAGCTTGATCGCACAGGTTAGGGTATAAATAACATGACCTAGCTTGCCCTGGTCTGTCACCCATTCTCCGACCGGGGAGTGGCAGTCTGCCCATTCCACGCCCCTGCTGTGAAACACGCCTTGCCAAGCCAAGACACCCAACAAGCCTCCGCTACCACAGTAAATGTTGACATATCCGCTTGTGCCATGACGTCATCTTCAAGAAAGGAATCAAGAAGAAACCGACCATCGCTTAACAACCTTTTGGTATACCTCTCACATTATCTTGATTAAGATAATGTCATATTATATTCTTAAAAAGTCAAATGAAATATGCTTTCCTCTTTTCAAATCCATGTCATCCCTGCTAAAGTTGGGAAATTTCTTGAGTTATATGTTATTGATTTATAAATACTATCCATAATGCAGCGCATCGGTTCGAGTTTTACGAGAATCTTATAAAAGTGTCTCTCTTGTAAATTTTATTCAGTTCGTATAATTATGTCTTGAGATACCTACATATGAGTGATAAAATTATACACATTACTTGATCATTCATATCTAACTGATGGTAAAAATAAACTCATTATTTAATCATTCATATCTAACTGATGGGAAAAATGCACTCAGTATTTAATATTTCATATCTAATTGATGGTAAAAATACACTCAGTAGTTAATAATTCATATCTAACTGATAGTAAAAATCCACTCAGTATATGATAAATCATATCTAATTGATGGTAAAAATATACTCAGTATCTAATAATTCATATCTAATTGATGGTAAAAATATACTCAGTATTTACTAATTCATACCTAATTGATAGCATTACCTACAGATCTACCTAGAAGGAACCTTGTGAGTCAGAGAAGATACGTTCATTTTGTTATGTTGAAACGCATAGCAAGATTTCTGCTTTATTTGCCATCTGCACAACCCTGTATGTATAATACTCATGTAGGTCATTTAACATCGCAAAACTACACCATTTATATTAATGATTATCCAAGATAGGACAGAATAATTAAGGTCGCTCTTTATAGGGGTATTTTGACAAGTTATAAAGATTACAAGTCACTGCCTATTTCCTCATCTTCTTTCTCTCATTCTTTCTTATTCGCCACCACTTGTCGTTCATTCAAGTAAAAGTCAGAGAATAGAAGAGAATCTTGTTTAGACAGCACAGTCTGGCTGGGGATGAGGTGAAAGGTAGACAGCTTAGTTCCGAATATTTGTTTATAGGAGGCCAGTTGGGATTATTAGTTTTCACTGCATTTCATCTCGTTATCTTAGCCTCTCTGTAGTGTATCACATGAAGGACAGTTTAATGTATATCTTAAAGCATAAAATATTTATAACGACTAATCAATGTGACGTTAATATCCTGCTCCTTTTAGTTGGTGACGAAATCTGGTAATTTACAAAGAGGTGTTGGGGATAATCTTTGTAAATGTTAATGTTAATAGAAATAACAGTCAGAACAAAATTGATGATAAGGATGAATAGCATTCATTATAATAACAATAATAATGTTAAAATGAAATACTGAGATAATTATATAATAAGATATCAATGATATTGATTTTGAAAGATCACGTGATCAATAATGACAGCTAGAGTCACCTTTTATCAAATACCTTTATCAATGTTATTGTTGTCATTAGGCTGCATCAGAACATTCAGTCTTATCATCTTTGACTTACAAAAGAATGCGATCCTTATTTTTTTTTTTTTTTTTTCATTTTTGATATGTTACCGGGAGTGCTTTAAAACCATTTAA
>NW_028234442.1:2654306-2676806 GCF_977035675.1 Penaeus japonicus
GATAATGATAACAGCGTTAATAATCTGATAAGGATTATAATAATAATAACAAGGATAACACGATGATCCCAAATTAAGATACTAACAACAACACCAATAATCATTAATTTTAGTGATAATTACCTCCTGTTGTAGTAAAAAAAAAAAAAAAAAAAAAAAAAAAAAAATATAATAATAAATACCCCCCCCCAATTTCCAAAATATCCAGCCTCATCACAAAATCTTTCCATTTTGAAAAATTTTTCGTGTTTTTTGCAAGGCGCGATGGCAGGAGCTACGAAGGGATGGATGTGGGACGTTGACAAACGAGATATTGATAAGCAAGGGACCGTGGGTACGATTACAGAAAACGAATAGGCGATGCAAGAGAGGAAGTGTTACGATTTTAAAGAGGACTGGTATTCTGGGAGATGTATTGAGGGCGGAGTGTTCAAAATGTGTTTATGATGTCACAAAGTATAATATAAGTTATATTGAATATATATGTATATAGAATCTTTTTATTTTGTTTATATATTATATATATATCATATATATATATTTATATATATATTTGTATATATTTATATATATATATATGATAATTTTATATATTATATAGGATTAGATAGTTAGATAGATAGATACACACTCACACACAATGAGGATGACTCTCAGTTGTCCCAAAAAAGAAACCTTTGGGACACCAAAAGTAATTAGTGACTTGGCAAAGGAAGGTAGGATGGGGTCATGACCCCCTTACTGGCCGTCTTGATAAGGGCTTTCTTGAAACGGTGGGAGGGATACGGCAATGTGCTATTTTATTAAGGAAGCTCTTCATTGGTTGAATTGAGGACAAAACCCCCCATTCTCACACACACTTTATATGGAAGGTGTCATGTATTTGTGTGTTGTTAATTTGTGTGTTTTTGTTTGTGTTGTGTTTGTTTGGTTGTGTGTGTTTGTGTGTTTTTGGTTGTGTGGGGGTGTGTGTTGTGTGTTGTGTGTGTGGTTGTGTGTGAATTCATCTGCTCTCTTTCTCTTTCTTCTCTCTCTCTCTCTTTATTTCTCTCTCTCTCCCTCTCTCTCTCTCTCTCTCTCTCTCTCTCTCTCTTTCTCTCTCTGATACTTCTTTTTGAAAACATCAGAATATTAGTTTTTAAATATTAATTGTGCTTAGCGTGGAAAATAGCGAAATAAAAGTTTTTGCTTTAAAAAAGAAAGTGTCTATTCTGTTTAGAATTGAAATTTATTTTTTGCAACAAAACTTTGTTAACCATGTTTTGTTTGACCACAAATTATAATGTTTATAGAAATAATAAATCTTTATTATCATTATTATTTTTTTATTTTTTATATTTACATGACCTGAGAAGTTTTCCTTATCTGTGAGAAAGAGGAATGGAAAGAAAAAAAACTATGCGCCGCTTTGTTTGCTAGTGTTGTGTGCGTGTGTGTGTGGTGTGCGTGTGTGTATGGGTATGGTTATGGCTTCTAGATGTATATGTGCCATGTTTCAGTAAGTACACATAGGCACACAGAATACGTGCACTAAACTCAGCTAATAACCGAATAAACCGGCCTCGGCCTCAACGGCTGGTGAGTTCTGCCCAGATGTTCCTGCAAGGAGCAAAGATGGTCGGGTGGGGGGGGGGGGGGGGGGGGGGGCGCAGTCTACTATTCACTTAGGGAGGGGGGGAGGGGAAGGGAGAAGGAGGAGCAGGAGGGATTGATAGGAAAGGGGGAAAAAAAAAAGAGGACAGGGAAAGGAGAGTGGGGAAAGGGAAACGAATGGAAGGGGTGGGGGGGGGTATATTGCAAGAGATGAAAGAGGAGAGAGAGAGAAAAAAAAAAAAGAGAAGAAGAGAGAGAGAGAGAAGGAATGATGTGAGATAGATATGCACAACATTACTTCTTAATTACAACTGTATAAGCATTCAACAAAGAGAATGAGAAAACAGAAAGTATGAATTGTATTCGTTGCAAAAATTATTTCATTGTTTTTTTTGTTTTTTTTTTTTCTCAATATGTGTTTTTAAAGTTAAGGTTATACATCCAGAGTAAAAAGCAGGACAAAAAATTGTAACTCGAACTTAAAAAAAAAAACAAAAAACAAAATGTTTTCTGTTAAGTAAAGTGGGCATCTGTTTCCACTATAGCAGCAAGATTACTTTTCTGATAATACTATGGACTTTTTCCCTTTAAAACCCTTTGAAATTACCCTACGTAAAAGGTTTTTTGTTTGTTTATCATAGGAGAGCTTTAAGGTGTTCGTTGATACAAGCGAGAGTCAGGTTATTGTGACTCTGAAAAAGTGCACCTTACTGGTATGAAACTTTATTACCTCGAAATGTTACATATATTATTTTTTTCCCTGTACCTGCAATTGTGTGTGGTTTTTATCCTTTTGTTTTAGTATTTCTCTAAAAAAATTGTCCTTTTTTTCTAATATTTTTCCTCATTTGTCTTCTGCAAGGAAGTGGTCCAATACAAAAAAAAAAGAAAGAAAAAAAAAAAAGAGGAAAACCAAAATACAAAAGAATCCTTTAGTTTTTTTATCAGTTCATCTATCATTAAACTCATTCCAACTTAATATCTTTGTTCCCTAAATTCCAGAGATGAAGAAGGAGGTTGGGGGATGGAAGAGATGTGAGTGAGGGGGAAGAGAGAGGGGTGGGGGACGGAGTGAATTAAGAAGATTGGAGGGGCGGAGAGAATGGGAGCGGGGAGAGATCCAGGGGGCGGTCAGGGGGGAAGACAGAGAACGGCCAACTCAGGAGCTAGCACACAAGGAGGGGAAGGAGGGAGGGATTGAGGGGGTGGAGGGAGCGACGGAGAGGGGGTGGAGGGGTAGAAGGAGGAGGGGGGGGAGAGGTTTTTTTTTTTTTTTTAGAAGGGTTTTTTTAGAAGGAGGGAGGGGGCGGGGGGTGTGAGGGGAAGGGGTTAGAAGTAGGGTAGGGGGGTAGAAGGAGGAGGGGGGGGGGAGGGGGGAGGGGGGGTCGGGGGGGGGGGAGAGGGGTTGGGGGGGGGCGGGAGGGGGGGGGGGGGGGAAGGGGTAGATTTTGTAGGGGGGGGGGGGGGGGGGGGGGAAGGGGGGGGGAGAGGGGGGGGGTGGGCGGGGTGAGGGAGGGAGGGGGGGGGGGGGGGGAGAAGGGGGGGGGGGGGGGGGGGGGGGGGGAGGGGGGGGGGGGGGGGGGGGGGAGGGGCGGGGGTTTGGGGGGGAAGGGGGGGGGGGGGGGGCGGGGGGGGGGGCGGGGGCGGGGTGGGGGGGGGGGGGGGGGGGGGGCGGGGGGGGGGGGGGGGGGGTGAGGGCAGGAGGGGTTGGGTAGGGGGAGGGATGGAGGAGGGGATGGGGGGGGGGGGGGGGGGGGGGGGAGGGGGGGGGGGGGGGGGGGGGGGGGAATGGGGAGGGGGAGGGGGGGGGGGGGGGGGGGGGGGGGGGGGGGAGGGGGGGAAAAAAAAAGGGGAGGGGGGGGGGAGGGGTAGAAAAAAGGAGGGGGGAAGGGGTAAGAGTTATTTTAGAATAGAGGTTTTTTTTTAGGTAGAATTAGAATTAGTAGGAATATGTTTTTAAGTTAGTTTTAGATTTTAGATAGATTTAGAGTTATTTACGAAGAAGGAGGCGGGGGGGGTCAGGGGGGGGGGGGGGGCAGGGGGTAGGAAGGGGAGGGAGGGGAGGGGTTAGAAGAGGGGGGGGGGTTATGGTTGTGGTGGTTGTAGAAGGTTTTATTATTTTTATTTTTTTGGGTTAGATTAGATAGTTGTAGATTATAGGATTTAGAGTAGATTAGTTTAGTATAGTAGGTTATTATTGGGTTTTTTATTTTTAGAAGGAGGCGGGCGGAGGGGTTAGAAGAAGGGGGGGGGAGGGGTAGAAAAGAAGGAGGGGGGAAGGGTTTGAAGGAGGTGGGGTGAATTAAGAAGATTGGATGGGGGAGGGGTAGATGGAGGCGGGGGGAGGGGTTAGAAAGGAGGGGGGGGGGAGGGGTAGAAAGGAAGGAGGGGGGGGGAGGGGTAGAAAAGAAGGATGGGGAAAAGGGTAGAAGGAGGAGGGGTGGAAGGGGTAGAAAGGTGGGGGGGAGGGAGTTAGAAGGTGGAGGGGGGAGGGGTAGTAGAAAGGAGGAGGGAGGGGGGAATGGGTTTAGAAGAAGGAGGGTGGGGGGGAGGGGTAAAGGTAATAAGGAGGGGGGGGGAGGGGTAGAAGGGGGGAGTGGGGGGGGAAGGGAGAAGGAGGGGGGGGGGAGGGGTAGGGAAGGGAGGCGGGGGGAGGGGTTAGAAGGAGGCGGGGGGAGGGGTTAGATAGAGGAGGCGGGGGGAGGGGTAGAAGGGGCGGCGGGGAGGGGTTCAGAAGGAGGCGGGTGGGGAGGGGTTAGAAATGAGGCGGGGGGGGGGGTAGAAGGAGGGGGGGGGGAGGGAGGGGTATATAGAAGGAGGCGGGGGGAGGGGTAGAAGGAGGCGGGGGGGAGGGGTTAGAAGGTGGAGGGGGGAGGGAGAGGGATAGCAGGGAGAGGGGGGGAGGGGTAGAAGGAGGCGGGGGGAGGGGTAGAAGGAGGAGGGGGGAGGGGTAGAAGGAGGAGGGGGTAGGAGTAGAAAGAGGAGGGGGGAGGGGTAGAAAGAGGAAGGGGGAAGAGAACATGAGGGATGGTAGAGGACGAGGGGAAGGTGGGTGGGTGGGTGGGGGGCGAGGAAGGGAGGCTGTCTTAAAGACCAAACTATTCACCCTTTTCCCATCCGCATACTAGAATAAAGTCGAGGACAATTAGTAGTCGCTCGTTGGCTCTGGAGGTTACATTTTCTTGAAGAAGAAAAAAAAAGGGGGGAAAAAGTTGTTCTCAAACTTAAGAAGCTTTTTCTAAAAGTCTTTGGAGTTTGAGGTTACTTTGGCTGGAAGGATGTAAAAGTGGAGGACAAAGGTGGGAAATGTTGAATGGAGAGAGAAAATGAAGATTAACGAGCTTGGTGTTAAATACAACTGAGAATCATTGTCGATGGAAATAAAAAGCATGGGGGAAAAAGAATTTGTTAGTGATTTAGAATCTTTGACGTTTCATCTTATAGCAAAAGTATTAGTTAGCTTCCATTTTCTCTCTCTCTCTCTCTCTCTTTCTCTCTCTCTCCTCGCTTGCTCTCCCTCTCTCTCTCTCTCTCTTTCTCTCTCTCTTCTCTCTCGCTTCGCTCTTGCCCTTGTCTCTCTTATCGTTGAAAAGAAGAAATTACTCCAATGGATAACATACTATTATTATTTTAGAACATTGTAAATAGTTTAGAATCTCAACTGCATAAAACTTATAAGCTTTTTTGGGTAGAAAAATGAGGTCATAAAAAAATAGAACGTATATCATAACAATTGTCATATATCATAAGTATACGACTGTATAAAATTAGATAAACTAAACAACACATTAAATCTATATGAATATAAAGCTAAATATAATTAATTGATAAAATATATATAGCAAATAAAATAATTTGCCAATAGGATATAAGGAGTAAAGCCATAAAGCAAAGAAAGGGAACAAAAGAAAAAAAAAAAAAATAAAAAACAATATCCATAGTAGTGAAGAATCAAGGATAGATAAAAATTTTAAAAAAAACAAGGAAACGGGTTAAATTGAAAAAAAATAATAATAATAATAAACAAGAAGGTAAACAAATAAGCTAATAAATATAATAAAAAAGAAGATGGAAGAAACACCCAATAGCCAGGGGGAGTTTAGAGTCCGCTCCAACACCTATAGCCTAATAACTTTTTTTGTTTGTTCCCAAATTTAAGCATAGGGAAAGGGAGACTAAAGCGAGAATGTGGCGGAGAGGGGTTTATTTGCGGATGGTGAAGATATCGACGTGAAGCTTCATATTAAAGCAACTTTCACAAGCCCCTAAAATCGTACCGTAAGCTGCATTTTTTATTGAAAAAAAAGCGTGAGAACTGCAATTTGGAGGCTTTTTAAGAAAATATTTTCAGTGAAAAGGTTTTTTTTTCTTGAATTGCCCTGACAGGTGTGTTCTAGGGGAGCATCATTTTTGTACTTAAGCGTATAGACTATTTCTAATTAGATAAATCTCATTTGGTGCAAATGTGTTGCCCGCACAGAATTTATTTTTATACAAAAGCGTGCTAATAAAGCCACTTTAAAAACACACTTAATATTGAATTTTAAATACATCCATACTTATATACATTAAAATGCGTATACGGAGACAAGATGTAATCATATTTTGACTATATTCTCATTACAGTTTCTTTCTTGGGACAATTTTGAAACTAAAAATCTTGACAATGATTCAACTATTACTGATCATTGAGTCTAAAATAACCATATATATGCATAATTATTGAATTAGTTAAAACGCATTAGCTCTTAATAAGAACAAAAATTGACATAGGACAAATGTCTTTATCCACCTACAGAACACTTACCTTTTTACCTACGTACCCTAGTTGGAATTTTTATTCTGTCACGTATAGCAAAGGAGGGAGACGAGAAGCGGGGAGAAGGTGAAACGTAGAGTAACAACAAAAAAAAAAAGAGAAAAAAAAGAAGGAGGGTGAGGCAAATAGATAAGAGGGATAGGTAGTAGAGGAAGAGGAAAGAGGGGATGGAGAGAAGGGAGTGAGATAAAGGGGTCGAGGGGAAATAGAATGGTTTGTAGAGAAAGAGATGAGGAGAGAGAGAGGGAGGAAAGGAATTCGTTAGTGCATTATAGCATAGCTTAGCTTGAAAAAAGAGGGTTGTGTGAGAGAAACGACGCCCGAAAAGGGATAACATTTTCAGATAAGTTGGTCATACTTCGAGAAGGCGGAGAGAGGAAGTTTCTTGCCTATTTTTTTCTTTTTTCACACACACATATATATGTTATATTTTTTATATATATATATTATATATATTATATTATACTAGAAATATATATATTATATATTATATGTTTTTATATATTTATAAAATATATTTACATATATATATTATATATATTATTATATTATTTAACATAATATATATATATATTACATGTACATATAGTACATATATACATTATTTTAACTAATATTACATATATTTTTAATATTTTATTTTTTTTATATATATATATATTATATATATATATATTTATTAGTCGTGAGTGTGTGTGTGTGGGTTGTGTATGTGTAGGACAATTGTTCAGTGAGCCGATCTAGAGATCTAGAGTTCGATATATTACCCTGTACGCAGTGCTTTCACTAATGACGGTTGATGTGATCTACGGGACAAGGTAGTAGGTAGACCGGCGACTGCTGTAATTGCACTGTAACGTATTGAAAAAATCTCCCAGTTTTCCGGGCAGCTGGCTGTCTGGCATTGAAACCCACTTTACCGCTGTAAAAGTATAGTGTTTTCTTTTTTTTTTTCTTTTCTTTTTTTACGCTTAAAATGAATTGAATAACTATAAGATTGGTTGCTATATATGAATACTAATCCCTCTTTCTGTTTATAACTGTAGATTTATCTTTATATTTATATTTTTATATATATTATATATATCTATATATATATATTTATATGTGTGTGTGTGTGTGTGTGTGTGTCGTGTGTGTGTGTGTGTGTGTGTGTGTGTGTGTGTGTGTGCGTGTGTACATATGGAATATATATATATTATTTCTATATATATATATATTATATATATATTTATATATTTATATTATATCTTTATAATATATACAAAAAAAAAATATATATTATTTTTTATATATATATATATTTTTAATAACACACACAAATACATTTAATTACTTATTTATAATGATATTTGTATATATTATATATAGATATATATTATATATATATTCTATTATATATAATATTAATCAAATTATATATATAGATATTTTATATATATAAATATCTTTATATGTAATATATATTTATATAATATATATATAATATATTTTTATATATATATTTTTTATATATATAAAGAAATAATATATATATTAATATTATATAGTAGAACACGTACATTCCATAGATTAATGACTTTCTGAAAGGATTTTTAAATGGAGAAAAAAAAAATTTACGTGAGTATAATTACTAAATTAATTTAATGGTCTCAGGGTACATTTCAGAATATTGTATTGTTATAAAGTTATTTAGTATTCTATCAGCAATCCATACTAATTTCTTCAGGCACGTGAGATTCTGATCTGCTTTTTATATTCTGTTTTTTTTATAGATAGCTAGCTTGTATAATCAAATAAAGGAGAGTGGTTGGATCATTCATTATAAACTTCATTCCGGTGGGTCTTTATATTGTTATTGTTTTTTTTTTTTTTTTTTTCTTTTTTTTTTTTTTTTGTGGGGCCAGGCTATGAAGGTGCTGAGAGAGAAGTGGATATAAAACTGCCAATCAGAAGTGGTTTTGTGTTCAGGGTACTTTAAGGTTCTTATCATCAACATATTTCCGATGAATGGTAGTGTCTAGTGCTATATCATTCATCAGTCTCTTGAATCTTAGGTTTTCCTTTGTGTGAGTGACCACTTGATGCATTATGGGAAGCCCAGGGGCGGGGGGGGGGGGGGGGGAGGAGATGGCGGTTAATTCCGTCTATTAAAACACCAGTTTTGCGATGCTCATGGAAAAATAGTGAACGAATATTAATCAATGGCTGTGGGGAATGTCTTTCATATTGACTGGGACCTGTTGTGTCCAATATTCAGGGGTAATATCATCACTAACCATTTTTAATTTTTTTGTAAACAGATGACCTCTCTTACCAAATTTTCTTCTCCCTACCTTCTTCTTTTCCCATTTTCACTCACCCTGCGTTATTCTCTGTCTTTCCATTGTAAGAAGAGTGTGATCAAAATATGGACCCTTCATTTGGTACTACGTAATGGGGCTAATTACTTGGAAACTATCTCCGCGGCAATGCCATAGAATTGTTGCTCATTGGGCATTTCAACTTGATAACATTTGATAACCGTTTGAAAATTATTGTAATCAGGTTAGATACACAATGCTCGCCACTTTTCCTGACTTAAAGTTACTAAGTGTCAATTACACGTAATAGATTAATTCGTAATTAATTCTTCATTATTTTTCAGGGTTACCGTTTATCAACCTCAACTGCCTTAATGGCACTTCTTCGTTTCATTACCCTGTGTGTGTGTGTCTGTCTGTTATGTGTGTGTTGTGTGTGTGTGTATGTGTGTGTGTGCATTGTGTGTGTGTCTGTGTGTGTGTGTTTTGGGGTGTGTCTGTATGTGTGGGCTGTGTGTGTGTTTGGGGGTGTGGGGGTTTGATGTGGGTGTGTGGTGCTGTGGGTCGTGTGGGGTGTGTGTGTGTGTGTGCTGTGTTGTTGTGTGTGGGGTGTGTTGGTGTTGTATGCGTGTGCGTTTTGTGTGTTTTCACATACCCAGGTTAAAAAGTATATTTTGTTTTTTTTTACCCATTAATTTACCTCAAAAACGAAAAAATTAAACCCCCAAAGATCCCTTCACCCCTTGGGGCTCATTACCCTTGTATCGTGAGGGGGAGGGCTCCCTTCATATTGGGTATTTAAAGGTTGGGGAGGAAAAAGGGGACTGGGAGGGGGGGAACATTGCGAGAGGGAGAAAGGGGGAGGGAAAAAAAATAGGGAAAAAAAATAATGCGCCCACTCAAAACTATATCTCTCTTTTTTCCCCCACACCATTTCTAAATAAAAGTGTTTTTTTTTATTATATATATAAAAAATTTAATATTTTATTTTATATTTTAATATTTTTTTTTATTTTTAAATTTAAAAATTTTTATAAAATTTATAAAAAAATAAATATTTTTTTTTTTTTATTATTTTTTATATATTTATGTATATTTAAAAAATAAATTAAAAAATTTATTTTTATTTTTTATTTTTTAAATAATTATTATAATATTATTATTTATATATATTGATTTAATATAAAATATATATATATATTTATATAAATAATTTTTAAAATTTAAATTTATTTGAAAATTTTTTTATATTATATTAAAAATTTTATTATAATTTAAAAATATATATATATTGGGTTTTTAAAAATTTATATATATATATATATTATATATATATAATTTTTATAATATATATATATTTTATTATATAAAAACCAAAAAAAAAATATTTTGAATTTAAAAATATATATATATATATATTTTATTTTTAATTTTTATATATATAATAAAAAATAAAATTAAAATAACCCCCTAAATAAATTTAATATTTTTTGGGATAAAATTTTTGTATTTTTATATAACATATATTATATATAAAATATATTATTTTTATATAATATATTTAATTTTTATATTTTTAAATATATATTTTAAAATATATTTTTATTATTTATATTTTTATGTTTTTAATAAAATATTAAAAATATATAAAAATTATAAAATAATATTTTATAATATAAAATTTTTTATATATTTATTATATATTTTTTTATTTTAATATATTTTATATATAATATATATATTTATATATAATATATATTTAATTTTATATTAAAATGTTTATGTATTATATATTTAATATATTATTTATATTATTTATATTCTATTTTATTTATTTATTATATATATATGTATTTTTATATAAAATTTTTATTTTTTTATATTTTATATATTTATTTTGGTTATGTTGTGTGTATTTTTTTAAAATTTAAAATATTATTTTTAAAATTTTAGGTAAAGGGAAAATAAAAAATTTAAATTTTTTATTTTTATATATATATTTTATATAGAATTTGAAAATATATTTAAACATATAAAATTTTGTTTTATATATATATTTTTATATATATATATTTTTTATCTTTCATAATTTTTTATATATATTTTTATTTTCAGATATATATAAAATATATTATATTATAAATAATTTAGATAATATTTATATATACATATTTATTATAACTATTAACTGTGATAATGATAAAGCGATAATAATCATGATAAGGTAATATAATTATAACATGGATTATCACGATGTCACAATTAAGCTACTAACAACAACAACACCAATAATCACTTATGTTAGTGATAATAACCTCAGTTTGTCGTAATTAAAAAAAAAAAAAAAAAAAAAAAATATTAATAAATTACTATTTTCCTAATATCCAAGCCTATCACAAAATCTTTCAGTTTGAAAATGTTCAGTGTTCTTGCAAGGGCCGCGATCGGCAGAGATTCGAAGCGGATGGATGGGACGACTGACAAACGAGTTTATTGATAAGAAGGGAACGAGGGAAGTACAGAAAAGAGGCGAGGGATGGTGTTACGAATTAAGAGTTTGGTAATTCTGGAAGATGTATATGAGGGCGAGTGTCAAAATGTTTTTATGATGTCACTAAGTATTAAATATAATATAATGATATATATATGTATATATTTATATATTTATATATATATATATTTATATTATATATATATTTATATATATATATTTTGTTATATATATTTTTATATATATGATATATTTATATTATTATATAGATAGATAGATAGATGATAGTTACACAAAAAATGAGGATGGCTTAGGTTGTCCAAAAGAAACCTTTGGGACACCAAAGTATTTCGTGATTGAAGGGAGTAGGAAGGGGTAGACCTACCTGGGTTTGTAAGGCTTTCTTGAAACGGGGTGGATAGGCAATGATTGTTCTTTTTTAAGTAAGCTCTATGGTTGATTGAGACACATATCAACAAACTTATATATCATTGAGTGTCATGTGTTTTGTGAGTGTTAATATGTGTGTTTATGTTTGTGTGTGTTTGTTGTTTGATGTGTGTGGTGTGTTTTTGTTTGTGTCGTGTGTGTGTGTTGTGTGTGTGAGTTGTGTGTGTGTGTGTGATTCATTGCTCTCTTCTCTCTCTCTCTCTCTCTTCTTATTCTTCTCTCTCTCTGCTCTCTCTCTTCTTCTTTCTCTTTTCTCTCTGAACTTCTTTGAAAACATCAGAAAAGTTTCGTTTATAAAATATGTGATAGTTGGAAAAAAAGCCGAATTAAAAGTGTGATTAAAGTAAGTGTATATTCTGTTAGAAATGAAATATATTTTTTGCAACATCTTGTACATGTATGTTTAGATCACAAATTATATGTTTCTGAAAAAAATCTGTTTATAATTATTATTTTTTTATTTTTTAATTAATGACCTGAGAAGTTTTTTATCTTGTGAGAGAGAATGGAGAAAGTAAAAAAGTGCGGCTTATGTTTGGCTGTGTGTGTGCGTGTTGGTGTGTGTGTGTGCGGTGTGTATGGGTATGGTATGCTTCTATGTGTATATGTGCATTGTGTCAGTTAGACACATAGGCAACAGAATAGTGATAAACTCAGTATAACCGAATACGCTCGCCTCAAGGGATGTGTGAGTTGTCTGCCCAGGATGTTCCGGGCAAGATTGCAAGCTGACGGGGGGGGGGGGGGGGGGGGCGCAGCGATAACCTAGGGAGGGGGGGGTGGAGGGAAGGAGGAGCATGAGGGATGATAGGAAGGGGAGGGACAGGGTTAGGAGGAGAGAGGGAAAGGCCGGATTGGTAGGGAGTGGGAGGGGTAGATTGCAAGAGAGAAGAGAGAGAGTGAGAATATAAAAAAAGAGAAGAAGAGAGAGAGAGAGAAGGAAATGCGTGAGTTAGGATTTGCAAATTACTTCTTATTACAACTGTATAGCAATCAACATAGTGTACTGAGAAACAGAAAAGTTTGTATTTGATTCGGTTGAATTTATTCATCGTTTTTTTGTTTTTTTTTCTCTTTAGGTGTTTAAAAGTTAGGTTATTACATCAGTGTAAATTGCAGGACAAAAAATTGTATCATCGAACTTAAAAGAAACAAAAAAAAATGTTGTGTAAGTATAGTGGCATCTTTTCCCACTACTAGAGAAGAATTCTTTTTGAATAAATATGGACTTCCTTGAAAACCTTTGAATTCCTAACGTAAAAGGTTTATGTTTGTATTTATCTCATAGGAGAGTTTAAGGTGTGTTGTAAGGAGAGTCAGGTTATTGTGATCTGATAAGTGACTTAATGGTATGATATTATTTACCTCGAAATGTTTACATTATTATTTTTTCTGTTATGTTGTGTGTGTTTTTTATCTTTTGTTTTAGTATTTCTCTAAAATGTTGTTTTTTTTTTTATATCTTTTTCTCATTTGTCTTCGCAAGGGAGTCGTCCACATACAAAAAAAAAAGAAAGAAAAAAAGAGAAACAATTATAATTTTAGTTTTATATCAGTATTATCTATAACCTCATCAAACTTATTCTCTTTGTTCTAATATCTTCAGAGAAGATGAAAGGGGTGGGGGTGGATGTGATGTGAGGGAGGGGGATGAAGAGTTGGGGTGGGGGGTGAATGATGAAGTTGGGAGGGGGGAGGGAGGAGGAGGGGAGAGAGGTAGAGGAGGAGGGGGGGGTGGTAGAAGGAGGAGGGGAGAGGGGTTAGAAGGAGGAGGGGGGTAGGGGTTATTAGATAGAAGAAGGGGGGGGAGGGGTAGGGGGAGGGGGGGGGGGAGGGGTTAAAGGAGGAGGGGGGAGTGGTAGTGATAGGTTGAGGAGGCGGGGGGGAGGGTTGAAGAAGGAGGGGGGGCGGGGTAGTAGATGAGAGGGGGGAAGGGGTAGAAGGAGGAGGGTGTGAAATTAAGTAGTTGGATGGGGGAGGTGTAGTTGGAGGGGGGGGAAGGGGTAGAAGGAGGAGGGGGGGAGGGCGTAGAGGAGGAGGGGGTGGGGTAGAAGAAGGAGGACAGGGGCAGTAGAAGGTAGAGGAGGAGGGGGGTGGGGTAGAAGGTAGGGGGGAGGGGAGTGGGAAGGAGGGGGGGGAGGGTTAGGAAGGAGGAGGGGGGAGAGGGTTTAGAAGGAGGAGGGGGAGGGGTGTAAAGGAGGGGGGAGGGGTAGAAGGGGGAGAGGGGGAAAGGTAGAAGGAGGAGGGGGGTGGGGGAGAAGGGGGGGGGGGAGGGGTAGGGGTAGATAGAAGGAGGCGGGGGGATGGTAGGCGAAGGTGGGGAGTGGAGGGTAGACGGAGGGGGGGGAGGGGTAGAAGGAGGGGGGGGAGGGGTAGAAGAGGCGGGGGGAGGGGTAGAAGGAGCGGGGGGAGGGGTGGTTAGAAGGAGGGGGGGGGCGGGGGGTGAGGAGGCGGGGGGCTGGGTATAGAAGGAGGAGGGGGGAGGGATAGATGGTGGAGGGGGGAGGGTTAGGGTAGAAGGAGGCGGGGGGAGGAGGGTAGTAGGTGGTGGGGGGAGGGGTAGAAGGAGGAGGGGGGTTTCGGGAGTAGATAAGAGGATGGGGGAGGGTATAGGGAATAGAAAGAGGAAGGGGAAGAGAACATGTGGGATGGTAGAGGACGTGGGGAAGGTGGGTGGGTGGGTGGGGGGCGCGGTGGCTGTTTAAAGAAAATATTCACCCTTTACATTCGATCACTAGATAAAGTCGAGCATGAAGAAAAAAAAAAAAGGTTGTTCCAAACTTAAAAAAGTTTTTCTAAAATCTTTGGATTTTGAGGGGATTTTGGGTGGAAGGATTTTAAAAACGTGGGGGAACAAAGGGGGGAAAAAGGGTTTTTTTTTGGAATGGGAGGAGAAAAAAGTTTTAAGGGAGCTGGATTTAAATATACAAATGAAAATTTCTTTTTCAAATGGTTTAAAAAGAAGGGGGAAAAAAAATATTAGTGATTGGGAATTTTGACGATCATCTTTTAGAAAAAGTATTATTTAGTTTCCCATTTTTCTTCTCTCTTTCTCTCTTCTTCTTCTCTCTTTCTCTTTTCTTCTTCTTTTTCCCCTTCTTCTCTCCCCGCTCTGCTTTGCCCTCTTTCTCTTATCTTTAAAGAAAAAATTCCCAAATTTGGAAACATACTATAAAATTTTAGCCCAATTTTTAAAAGTTTAGAACCCAACTGCAAAAATTTTTTAAAGCCTTTTTGGGGGTAGAAAAAAAGGGGTTTAAAAAAAATAGCTGTATATCTAAACTCCCTTATATATAATGTTTTCGCTGTAAAAAAATAAAAACCAAAACCCCATAAATTATTTGAATATAAAGCTAAAAAAATTTATATTGATAAACTAATATAGCAAATAATTGCCAATAAAGGAAAAAAGGGGGAAAAACCCTTTAAAGAAAAGAAAAAAAAAAAGAAAAAAAGAAAAAAAAAAAAAAATACATGATTTAGAAAAAATCAAGGATAGAAAAAAATTTAAAAATAAAAAAAGGAACGGTAAATTGAAAAAAAATAAAAATAATAATTAAAAAGAAGGAAACAAATAAGAAAATTTAAAATTTTTAAAAAAAAAAGGGAAAAACAAATAGCCAGGGGAGTTTTAGAGCCCGCTCAAAAACTTTACCCAAAAACTTTTTTCCCCAAAAAAAAATAGGGAAAAAGGGGGGATAAAGCGAGTTTTGTGGCGGGAGGGGTTTAAATTTGCGATGGTAAAGATATCGAGAGAAGCTTAAAAAGAAATTTCAAACCCCCTAAATCGTACGTAACTGCATTTTAATAAAAAAAGCGAGAACTGAAAATTTTGGGGAGTTTTTTTTAAGAAAATTTTATTTTCAGTAAAAAGTTTTTTTTTTTTCTTGATGCAGGTTTGTGTTCTATGGGGGGCATTTTGTACAAAGCGTGGGAATTTTTAAATTTTAGAAAATTTGTCTTTGGGGCAAATGTTTTTCCCCGCACAAAAAATTATTTATCCCAAAGAGTGTAAAAAACCCTTTTTTAAAAAAACCATAAAAATATTGATTTTTTTTAATACGACTTATTATACATAAAATGCGTATTCGGAAAAGATGTAATAATATATTGATCTATATTTTTCTTTTTACTTTTCCTTTCTTGGGAAAATTTTAAAAAACTAAAAATTTGAAATGATTAATTTAGTTATGGAGTCTAAAAAAAACCATATTTTTTGCATAATTTTGCAATTTAAAAAAAGGGCTTTAAACCTTTTTTTTAAGAACAAAATTGACTGGGGGACAAATGTCTTTATCCCCCTACAAAAACATTTAATTTTTTTCCTACGTACCTCGGTTTGGAAATTTATTCTGTACACTGTTTGAAAAGGGGGGAAAAGAGAAGAGGGGAAAAAGGGAGAAGGGGAAACCGAAAAGAGAAAAAAAAAAAACAAGAAAAAAAAAAAAGAAGGGGGTGAGGAAAATAGATAGAGGGATGGTAGAGGAAGGGAAAGGGGGATGGAGAAAAAGGGGGAGTTAAAGGGGGTGAAGGGGAATAGAAAGTGTTTGTGAGAGAAAGAGAGGGGAAAAGAGAGGGGGAAAGAATTTGATTGGGATTGCATTTGGGAAAAGCTTGAAAAAAGAGGATGAGGAGAGAAAGAGAAAAGGATAAACTTTCAGGAAGTTGGGATATTCGAGAAAGGGGGAAGGAAATTTCTTTTTTTTTTTCATTTTACACCACACATATATAGTATATTTATATATATATATTATATTTTATATATATATATTATATAATATAATTTTAAAATATATATGGTTTTTATATTATAAAAATTTTTTAATAATATTTATTTAAAATATATATTATAATTTTACAATTTATTTAAAAATAACTTTTATTTCATATATTTCTATATACAAATTTTTATTAATATATAAATTTTATTTATTTTTTTATATAAATTTATATATTTTATATATATTTTTAAAATATCTGTGTGTTTTGTGTGTGTGTGTGTGTATGTTAGAATTGTTTAGTTGTCGATCTAGAGATTTGGGTTGATTTTTAACCCCGTACGCAGTGCTTCACTAATGCCCCCCCGGGGTGTGATCACGACAAGGTTTACAGGGAGCCCGGGGACTGTTTTTGCCCTTTTACCCTGATGAAAAAAACCCCCCGTTTTTGGAAGTGTTATGGTTTTAAAACTTTACCGTGTAAAAAATTTTTTTTCTTTTCCCCCTTTTTTTTCTTTTTTTAGCTTAAAAAAGAAACTGAAAAACTTTAAGAATGGTTGCTATTATTGCCCAAAACTAAACCCCTTTCTGTTTTTTAAAATGTTATATATAATTATTTATATATATTTTTTATTTTATAAATTTTATATATTTTTATATATTATGTGTGTGTGTGTGTGGTGGTGTGGTTTTTGTGTGGGGTGTGTGTGTTGTGTGTTTTGTGTGGCGTGGTGTACTTTGTTTTATTTATATAAATTTTTTTTTATTTTATTTATATATATATATATTTTTTTATTTTTTATATATTTATATATACAAAAAAAAAATTTATATAAAATATATATTTTTATATATTTATACACACCAATACAAAATATAAATTTTTATTTTTGTATATTTTATATATATTATTTATTATTTTATATAAAATTTATATATACTTTTATTAAAAATATATAATTATTTTTTTTAATAATTTTTAATTTTTCAAAAAAAAAATTTTATATTATATTTAAAATATATTTATATATATATTTTTTTATTTATATTAAAAAAATATATATATATTAATATTATATGTTGAAAAGTACATTCCCTGATTAAAAGATTTGAAAGATTAAAGGGGGAAAAAAATAAATTAAGTATATTACTAAAATTAAATTTTAGGCTCAGGGTACTTTTTAGAAAATTTTTTATGTTTAAAAAAATTTTAAAAAGTATTTCCTTTACAATATACTATTCTTTGCACGTGGATTTGAAAATGATTTTATTTTTGTTTATTTGATGTATGCCCAGCTTGAAAAATTTAAATAAAGGGGTGTTTAATATCAAAATCAAACTTCATTTTTTTCCCGGGGGTCTTTATATTGTTTTAAAGTTTTTTTTTTTTTTTTTCTTTTTTTTTTTTTTTTTTAGGGCCAGGCTATGGGAAAGGGGCTGGGGGAGAAGTGGAAAAATAACTGCAATCAGAAAAAGGTATTGCTGTCAAGGGTACTTTTGGTCTTTCATAACTTTTTTCCCATGAAAGGTGTGTCTAGTTTCAAATCTTTTTTTCAGTCTCCTTTAATCTTTGGGTCTAGTGTGTGACCCCTGAGCATAAGGGGAAGCCAGGGGCGGGGGGGGGGGGGGGGGAAAATGGCGGTTAATTCCCCTATTAAAAAAACCAGTTTTGCGTGGTCATGAAAAATTTTGTGAACGAAAAAAAATTTAATGGCTGGGAGGATTCCTTTATATTGTTGCCCGTTTTTGTCAAAAATTCAGGGGTTTTTTCATCACTAACCATTTTTAATTTTTTTGTAAAAAAGGCCCCCTTTACCTAATTTTCTCCCTTCCTTTTTTTTCCCCTTTTCACCACCTGCGTTTTTTCTCTTTTTCCATTTGTAAGAAGAGTGTGATCAAAATATGACCTTCAAATTTGGGCTACGTAATTGGGGGGGAATTACTTTGGGAAATATTTTTGCAATGCCATAGAATTGTTGCATTGGCATTTAAAATTTAAAACTTTGATAAGTTTGTATTATTTTAATAGGTTAAAATAACATGCCCCGCCTTTTCCTGACATAAAAATATAAAATGTCAAATTTTTCGTTAATTTGATTAATTCGTAATTAATTTTTAATTTTTTTAGGTGTTCCGTTTATCAACCCCAACTGCCCTTAAAAAGGGAATTCTTTGTTTATAAAGGTGTGTGTGTTTTCGGTTGTTTTGTGTGTGTGTGTGTGTTGTTTGTGTGTGGCCCGTGTGTGTTTTCTGGGGGTGTTTGTGGGGTGTGGTTTTCTGTAGGGGTTGGGCTGTGTGTGTGTGTTTTGTGTGTGTGTATGTGATGGGGTGTGTGGGTGTGTTGTGTGTTTTGTGTGTGGTTTTGTGTGTGTGTGCCTTTTGTGTGTTTTGTGTGTGTGGGTTTTTTGTGTGTGTGATATGCGTTTTGGTTTGGTGGGGTCACATTTCGCAGATTTAATTTTAATTTTTTTTTCTTACCCCGAAAATATACCTCAAATAGAACATTTTTCCCAAAGATCCCTTTACGCCCGTAGCTCTTTTTCCCTTTTTATCGTGAGGGAGTCTCCCTTTATATTGGCGATCAAAAGGGGCGGGGGGAAAAAAAGGGGAGATGGGAGGGAAGGGAAAAGCGAGGGGAGAAAGGGGGAGGGGCAAAAAATTGGGATTAAAAAAAATGCGCTACTAAAATAGATCTCTTTAACACACAAACAAAAAAAAGTTTTATAATAAAATATTATATATTTTATTATTATTTTTTTATATATTATTTTATATTTTTTTTTATTTTTATATATTTATATTATAAATATATATATATATTTTTATATATATATATATATATATATTTTTTATACAAAACAAATACACACACAAAAAATATGTATTTTAAATATATCTATCTATATCAAATTTCATCTTTTATTTTTATATTTATTTATATATATTTTAATAAAATATATAAAATATACATATATATATAATTTTTTTATTTATTTAATGTATTTTTTTATAATTTAAAAAATAAATATATATATTTATAATAATATTTGTTTTATATATATATATATATATATATATTTATATTTTAAAATTATTTATTATATTTTATATTATAATGTAATTTATAAAATTTATATATTTTAAATATATTTTTATATTATTTATATTTTATATTTATAGTATATTTTTATTTTAAAAATATATATATTTTTTTAAATTTTTTATTTTTATTTTATTTATATTATTATTTTATATACATATATTTTTAATTTTATATATATTTTATATATATATTTTATTTTATTTAAAATTTAAAAATAAAATAAATTTTTTATTTTAATTATTATATATTTATTATATATATTTTAAGGTATTTTAATTTATTTATAATATATATATATATATATATATTTTATTTTATATTTTAAAATATTTATATTTATGGTTTTATGTATTTTTGAATATTATATATAATTTATTTTTTTAAAAATATATACTATATTTATTATTTTTTTATATATTATTTATATTTTATAATGTATTTTTATGTTTTTATATTTGTATATTAATTGTTTTTTTTTATATTTAAAATTTTTAATATAAAAAATTTATATATATATATAAAAGGTATTTTTATTTTTTAAATTTTAAAATAAAATATATTTTTTATATTTTAATATATTTTATTTTATTATTTTTTAAAAAATATTTAAAAATTATTTTTGTATTTTTAATTTTTATATTTTTATATTTTATTTTTTAAAAATATAAAAATATATTTATATTTTAATTTATATTTATATTATGTAGGGTTGTATTTATAAAAAATATAAGTATATATATATAAAATTATACTTTATATTATTATATTTATATATTTTATATAAATATACTTTTACTATACATATATAATGGGTGTGTGTGTATGTGTGGGGTATCTCTCTATTAAAAAACCGGTAAAATAAACCCCCACCCGTAAAAACTTTACCCACTTGGCATCGTGGGGAAGCCCCAAGGTTTTTTTTGGGGGTTTTAAAAAGGGGACACGCTTTTGTGACCAAAAAAAAGGGTCAAAAAAAAAAAATCGTATATATTGAAAAAAATTTTTTAAAATTAAACCCGACTTTTTTTTTTTTTTTTTTTTTTTAGTCTTTCCATCCGATTCCTTTTTCCCACTATTCATTTTTTTTTTATTTTTTTTGAGACATTTTTACCTTTTCAGATTTTTCAAACACACCAAAGATGGTGTTAGTTCCTCTATCTCATCAATTTTCTTTTTTTTGAGATATGATAAGAAATTTTTTAGGATAAAACACTAAGAAAAAAAATTTATATAAAATATAAAAACAATAAAAATCAAAAAAAAAGGAATGAAAAATCCACTATAAAAAACCCAACCCCACCTTGGGTACCCTTAAACAATTTTTTTTTTTTGACACGGGAAAAAGGGAAAAAAGGGGAAAAGGAGCCGGGAAATGGACCCAGGGCATTCTTTACCCCAAAGGGGAAAAAATTTCGCCTTTGAAAGAATATAAAAAAAAAACAAAAAGGCGAGAAATTATTTTTAAACATTCTGCCCCACACCCTTTATGCTTTAAAGGGCTTCAAAGGGGGGGATTTTTTTTTTTTTTTTTTTTTTTGGGGGGGGGTACATAGATTGAAATAGTTGTAGCGAAAGGATTTTAATGTGTAGTTATTCTCTGTTCTTATTAAATAAATAATGGTATTTGATCAAGTATAAATGCATTCTCGTGAATTTTGCACCTTTTATTATTATCCTTATTGTTGATTTAGTTATTCTTGCTACCATGATTATCCTTTTTACCATCGTTATCATTATCATCATTTTTGATGGTGTTTATTGGTTATATTTCCATAACGATCTAACGAGAGAGAGAGAGAGAGAGAGAGAGAGAGAGAGAGAGAGAGAGAGAGAGAGAGAGAGAGAGGGGAAAGGGGAGAGAGAGAAGAGAGAAGGAAGAGAAGAAAAGAGAGAGATAGAGATTTGATCATAAAAAAAGAGAAAGAGAAAAAGAGACAGCAGAAACAGAAAAAAGGGAGACAGACACAGAGGGCAGAAAAACGAATGAAAAATAGTAAAAAAAAAAGGGAGAGAAAATGATTCTCAAACTTTAAGCCCCCTTTCCGAACCCCTTTCCCCCCTTTCCCAAAAAACTTTGGGGCTTGATTGGGGGGGCGTGAAGCAAAGGGCGAAAAGGGGGGGAATTTGGGGAGAGATGAAGGTTTAAAGAGAAAAGAAGAAAAGGAAAGTCGGGGGGGGATTGGAAAAAAGATAGGAGGGGGGACCAAAAGCAAGGATCTCAGGTCGGAGGAGGTCCCTTTTGGTTTTTGGGGGGCGGTTTTCCCGCAAACGTTTTGGGGGAATTAATTTAGGGTTATATATATATTATTTATAATATATATTTATTTAATTATATATTAAAATATTTTATATTTATATATATTTTATATATTATTTATATATTTTATATTTTATTATTATTATATTATATATATATTTTTAAAAATTTATATATAATATATTTATATATATATAATATATATAAAATTTATAATATATAAAATATTTTTATATATATATTTATATTATAAAATATATTATTTTTAAATATATTATATATTTTATATATACACCACCCCCCCCCCCCACCCAAAAAAAATATATATGTATATATATATATATGTGTGTGTGTGTGTTTTTGTGTGTGTGTGTGTGTGTGTGTTGTATTATATATATATATATTAAAATAATTTATATATATATATTTATAATTATATTTTTATATATATATTTTATATATATATTTTTAAATTTTTAAAATATTTATATTTTAAAATTATATATTTATAAATATAATAAATAACACACACACACACACACTCAAATATATATATATACATTCATGTCTCACCCTGTGCATTCTTAGATTTGTGTGATGCTCTGGTGATTCCTGAGGAGTCAATTGCATTACAGTAACCTGGAAGAAGAAACTAGATAAGCTTAAGAATTGTTGCTGGAAAAATTATCTTGGCAACAATTTCCTTTCGCAGCGTATAATATTTACTCTGAAGAGATGCAACACTGTTAACATTAAATTTGTTATT
>NW_028234442.1:2679306-2681885 GCF_977035675.1 Penaeus japonicus
TTGCACTATTAAAGAGGAACCCTACACACATACATTCCAGATCCCATTTCTAACACCATACTCGAAGCTGACTTTGCACCGCCTAAAGCGCTCTATAACTTTTCTTTTCTTCACCTGTGTTAAACTACCATGGAGATGGCGTTCTGGTGTCGTTCTCGGGAAATGGACGTGTCTCCAGCACAGATCGCTGCACGTGTGGGTGTACCTGCCGGAGAATTCTCTAGACTATAGAGAGAAGAAACTATATATGGGGACGTTTTCATAAAGAGCAAAGGTATGAATAGAGATTTTGAATATCTTCTCTGACATCGTTTCTGACCCAAAATAAAGAAGAAAAGAAAAAGAAAGTGGAAGTGATATGTAAAATACATGGATTTAAAGAAAACTGTGGATGTAACGAGAGAGAAAGATGAAAGAAAACAACCTAAAAAAAATAATAATAATAAATATATAAAAATATATATATATATAAATAAAAAAAGAGAGAGAACAAAGTGAGAGTGATAGAAGGAGGAAGGAAGATACCTTTTGATAATATATATTTTTGGAAATATTCTCGGGGGATGTTTAAAATAGTAGACGTAATACTGTTTATGATTGTTAAGTAAAATGTAAATGTTTAAGTAAAATCAATTTTCGACCCAACTCTCTCTCCTCTCTCCTTCTCTCTCTCTATTTCTCTCTCTATCTCTCTCTCTCATTTTCTTTATCTTTTCCTCTCTCACTCTCTCTCTCTCTATCTATCTATATTTATTTTTCTCTTTCTCTCCCCCCCCCCCTTCCTCTCTCTCTCTCTCTCGCTCTCTCTCTCTCTTTCCCTCTATCTCCGTCTATGTAACCTTGTAATAACCATTTGTATTTATATCTAATATTTACCGTCAATTTTATTTTGTTCATCGTATATTATTTGCACAATGTATCCTTTTGCTATTGTAAACTTTATAATGCAATCATCAACGTTATTTGTATCTTTTATGTCATTCTAGTTGTTACATATATAACTTGCCACATAACATACATAAGCATAAGCTTGTTGCTAAACCTATCTGTTCACCCCTCTCTTACTGTCACGCCAGACATACCAGTGTTGTTTTGCCTCTCTCTTCGCAAGAGCTATGTGCACATGCAACAATTCCTTCTTCTCATTCTGTTTGTGACATGCCACACACGTGATGCACACATATCTTCGACAAATCACACACTGTGGGTCAGTAGCAAGTATAAAATGTAGTTAAATTGATTGGAGACTAGTAGACCGACAATGTAGTCTAATTTAAGTAGTCTCCTCTCGGGGAGAAATGGAGCAACACAACCTCCTCAATCTAACATACTAATGTTCAAACTTGGGAAATGAAGCTAAAAGCTGTTTCGGCCACGCTACTATACCTCATATAGAGGTCTCACCCAGACCTTTTTACACACTCTCTCTCCTCCTCTCTCTTTCTCCTTCTTTCTCTCTCTCTCTCTCTTTCGCTTTCGCTTTCTCTCTCTCTCTCTCTCTCTCTCTCTCTCTCTCTCTCTCTCTCTCTCTCTCTCTCTCTCTCTCTCTCTCTCTCTCTCTCTCTCTCTCTCCTCTTTCTCTCTCTCTCTCTCTCTTTCTCTCTCTCTATCTCTCTCTCTCTTTCTCTCTCTCTCTATCTCTCTCTCTCCTTTCTCTATCTCTCTCTCTCTCTCTCTCTTTCTCTCTCTCTCTCTCTCTCTCTCTTTCTCTCTTCCCCCCCACTCTCTCTCTCTCTCTCTCTCTCTCTCTCTCTCTCTCTCTCTCTCTCTCTCTCTCTCTCTCTCTCTCTCTCTCTCTCTCTTCTCTCTCTCTCTCTTTTCTCTCTCTCTCTCTCTCTCTTCTCGCATCTTCGTATCCAACCCCCAGCGCACCATCTCAACACATAATTCCCGTGAACCGCCACCGCCCGCCGCCCGCCGCCCGCAGATTGCCTTGGCACACGGACCATAGGGCGGGTCGGGACGCAGCTGTTCCTTCATGGTATAATGCTTTCGCCTTTCTTGGAAACTTGGTATGTGTGTCTTTCGGTACGTGCACTTTCAGAGTAGCAGTGTTAGCGTTTGTAATATATGATGGCAATATATGATAGGAAGTTTTTGTTGATGGCAACTATGATAGGATGATGATAATAAGGATAGTAGTAGTAAAACCCGTTGGATTATTGTAATGATAATGATAGTAATTACTGATTATAGAGTAATAAGGATAATGAGGATAATGATTATGGTGTGATTGATACTGTTAATAATTATGAGATATTGATTATGTTTATGTTTATAATGAAAGCAATTATAATACGATTATGATTCATAATAACAATAGCGTAGTAAAGATGGTAAGGCTAACATAACATCAAATGATAATGTGATGATAATAATAATAACTATAATGATAATACAAAATTAGATAATAATGACATGATGATAAAAGGATAACAATAATGATAATATTCTTATAAAAAAAATAATAGTATTAAAGATAATGATAATGATATTGAAAGATAATAGATGGAACAAAATAATGATGTCAGTGTTAATTATAATATATTCATAATGATGATATTAAGTTTAATAGTAAT
>NW_028234442.1:2681985-2684485 GCF_977035675.1 Penaeus japonicus
TTTCTAATAACATGGGAACTATGAAAAGCCACAGGAACTATAAAAACATTCACTGAAAATAGAATACGTAAGAAATCTAATAATGATTATAATAACAACAACAATACTACTACTCATACAACTACTACTGTTACTACTCATGGTAGTATTAATTAATAATGATAACAATAAAAAAAAATAATAACAATTATAATAATAATAGAGATAATGATGATAATAACAATAATAGTACTTATAACAACAAAACAATAATCACAAAAGAAAGAAAAAAAAACTAGAAATACTTTTGGAGTATTTGCAGGCAAATTATCCCCCTGTTTCCCATCAGACGAGGAAAGATCCAGCTTTGAGATACAGGACAATGACCTACGTTCCCATAGAAGCGTCCCAGATTAATGTTCGCTGCAGTCCCCCTATCTGCCTTTAACTTCTGTAAGCCAGGGAGGACTCCTATGTACACAGCGTTTCGATTACCGGCTGTCTCTCTTTCTCCTTCTCCCTTTTGGCTTCTCTTGGGTTGCCTCTCCCGAAGTGGTTCAGGTAATGATTCCATTTTTTTTTTTTTTTTTTTTTTTTGTCTTTTCTGATTCCTGTTTTTATCGTTTGTTTATTTTACTACTCTCTATCTTTCACTTTTTATTCATATCCTGTCTCGTTCTCCCCTCTCTGTGCCTCTCTTTTCCGTTATCTCCCATCTCACTTCCACTTCTTTCACTCTCCTCTATCCCCATCTAGTCTCCCTTCTACCTTGTGTATTCCACCATCCTTCCATCCACTAACCCCACTTTTTCCAACCCCTTCGACTTCCTCAAAACCACTCTTATGTACCTTAACTGATACCCATGCCCCTTCAATCCACACTTCTACTTCAGGTTCTCACCCCTTAAACCCTTCCCTCTTCCAATTACCCCCTTATCACCTATCCCTTCCCACCTACACTTCCACCACCTCCCCCTATCTACCCTCTATCCTCTACCTCTCCCCCTACACCATACACCTCCCCCCCCCCCCATCCCCCTACAATCTATCCATCTATCCCAGAGCAAGATGGACGACGCGAAGGAGAGCAAGTTCATCACCCGCTTTCAATCAGCCAACGAATTGCCAATCTTCGTCAGGTCGTATCGAAGTGACCCTCTTGTGTTGGGTGTTAGCGGCTGGGTTCCTCTGGTCGGTCTGGGTCGTCTGCATTCGAAGCAGGCGGGGTTCCTTCTTGGAATGTTTTTTTTTTGTTTTTTATGTATATTCGTGGTAGGTGTGGTTGTAACGATGGTGATAATGATGATAGGAATGAGGAGGAGGATAAAAATGATAATAGATCATAATAATATTGTTTTTGTTATCATTAGTGATGATAGTAATATCAAGAATAATACCAATTAAAACGATAATAGTAAGGATATTCATGATAATGTTATCATCATAATGCAGGAAAGGATAATCATGCCCTTAGCACTAATCATAATGGAAATAATTACAACAGCAGCAATAGTGATAATAACAATGCTAACAACATGAGTGATAACTATTAAAGTAGCAATTATAATAATGCTTATAATCATAATCATGATTATAATAACAACAGTATTGTTATTATGATAACAGTCATAATATTGATAGTACTACAGATAATAAAAAAATAGAAAATAAAATAAAATAAGGATGCTAATGGCAACAATAAGCATGTTGATATTATAACAATGATTACAAAATTTAAGTTGATGATAATATAACAATGATAATAACAGAGGTGGCGATGGTGAAAGATGATAATGAGAATGATAGAAAGAATAATGATCTGATTATATGTTATCAGTATTATTACCAATCAACCCAATCGCAAATATTTGGTCTAATGAATTGTAGATTACTTGCAATACCTGTATGCATATTAACATGAGTCTACCAACACACAAGTCAAACAGAAGATATAAGATACTATTCGTGTGTTCCCCTTTGTATGTTTATGATTATGTGTAGTAGCTATATGTTTCATGCATGCCTGCTAATGCATAATGCAGAACGCCCACTTGACCAGCGGCAAAGGTGACAAGCCTGTCTAACAAATAAGGCCAACGCAGCCTTGACATAGACAGCAGATGCAGGAGACACAGTCTGAGACACAACATCTGTTCGCTCTTACTCCCTCACTTGTATTGCATGGTTTTGTGTGTTTATGTGTGTGTGAGTGTGTTTGTGTTGAGGTGATGTGAGTGAGTGTTTATTGTCATGAGAGTGTGTTATTGTATAGTGACTCGTGTGACAGTCTGTGATCGTAGTGCACGGGCTATCGTTTCTTTGTGTGTGTGTGTGTCGTCGAGTCGGGCAGTATTGTAGTGTGTGAATGAGCATATGCATATATATATAGGCTATTAATATATATACATATATTTATAAATTATATATAAAAATATATATATATACATATATATATATATATAATATATATTTAATATATATATATGTATGATATATATAACAATATATATATATATATATA
>NW_028234442.1:2691985-2694485 GCF_977035675.1 Penaeus japonicus
TACCCTTTCATAGGTCGTATTTTTCGAGTTGTGAAGATGGGCGTAATGGTTTGGACTTTGCCCTTAGACTAATCAGTAGTCAGCCAAGTTCTTAAAAAAAAAAAAAGAAAAAAAAAAAAAAAAAAAAAAAAAAAAAAAAAAAAAAAACCCAGGCCTACTTTCTGACAGAATTAACAGTGTAGCTGACACTCTGGCACAGAGCACAGATCTCTGCCGTTTGTTTAAATCTTTCCTCATACCTACCCTGAGAAATACATTCACTCTAACAAAACACTTCGTGAATACAAGCAAGTGGGATACCCTTTGGCTTGGAAATTTGTCTTTTGACTTGAATTAACTCAGGAAAGTGCCTTGAAATTAGCCGGTCGTTGGGAGTTATCACAATCGCAAGGATTATTTCGTATCCTGCTCACAACCCAAGGATAAAGGAAGAAATAAATACATAATCTCTCTCTCTCTCTCTCTCGCTCACTCAGTCTATCTCTGTCTTTCGATCTCCCCTTCCCCCCTCTTTCTCTCTCTCTCCCCCCCCCCCCCCAAGCAGAATAGACAAGAAAAATCACTTTTTTTCAGAAGCCAACCAAAGACGCTCTCCCACAGCCCCCCTCCCCCCTCCCCCCCACCCGCTCCCCCCCACCCTCTTCTTTCATCCTCGCCAACCCGTCAACCGTGATACATAAACATCTTGAAGATCAAAGCCACTGAACGAAAATTCCTTGAAGTGGCGAAGCTGGAGTAGCTTACAGTCGCTTGTTACCGCAACAGCTTCTTTTGACCCACTTAGATATTGTGTTTCTTGTATGTTGGGCAATGGTCTAAGCTCATGCATGTGTGATATATTTATGCATGCATATTTGTATGTATATGTGTGTGTGTGTGTGTGTGTGTCTTTGTATGTATGTGTATGTCTATGTATATATATATATATATATATATATATATATATATATATATATATATATATATATATATATATATATATATCACTGTATATGCACGTGTGTGTGTGAGTATATGTGTGTGTGTGAGAGTGTGTGTGTGTATGAGAGAGAGAGAGAGAGAGAGAGAGAGAGAGAGAGAGAGAGAGAGAGAGAGAGAGAGAGAGAGAGAGAGAGAGAGAGAGAGAGAGAGAGAGAGAAAGAAAGAGAGAGAAAGAAAGAGAGAGAAAGCGAGAGAGAGAGAGAGACAGAGAGAGAACACAGATGAGTGAGAAAGTGAGCCAAAAGGACTATACCGAGAAAGAGATCGTTAAAGGAAACCGAAGGGACACAAACTTTTCTCTAACAGAGTTGATAAAAAAATAAAATAAAAAAAACATTTACCAGAGCTACAGACCCTCCCTCCATCTGGGTACAACTTGTATTCAGTCAAGCGAGCGTCCGTCATTTCCGAGTCAAGCGAGCGTCCGTACATGTAATACTTGATGCTGTTTACAAACTGACTGCATCCGTGAAAAAGAATACACTACGGTGTCTCTGCGTTATTCCTCTCACTCGGTGTTTGGTTCCTAGTGTTTGGGAATTATTTGGTGGGTTAGTCGGGATAATCAGGGAGGTGAGGATTGCAAGTTACGAAGAGATAAGCGATATTATCAATGGTTGATGGTTAATTGCAGTGCGTTTCTGTGTGTGTGTGTGTTTGTGTGTGTGCGTCTGTTTGTGTGTGTGTGTGTGTTTGTGTGTGTGTGTGTGTTTGTGTGCGTGCGTCTGTTTGTGTGTGTGTGTGTTTGTGTGTGTGTGTCTGTTCGTGTGTGAGTATGTGCATGTGTGTGTCCCACCACCCTATACCTACATATCATCCAGCTCCTACCGCACGCACACTCAAGTACACTCACACCCACGCCCACATCCAGTAGTCAGCGAGTTACCGGATTCCGCCCAGGCTTCCGACTTCGTTAGCGTGACAACTCTAACCTTATTCCTCGGATGGTGTACTGTTCGTAGGGTTCCAGTGGACGTGCAAACAAACTTGTTTTTTACTTTTTTACCTTTTTTCGGTTTATTTATGTACATTGTTTTTATTTACCCTTGTTTCCCTTCGCATTTGCTATTTGCCTTATGTATCTATTTTTGACGAGGGTTGTTTTGAAAATATATCTCGAAAATTCACTTTGTTGATTAAGTTCTTTGAAATACTTGATAAACTAGCTAAACAATCTGTATGCAATGTTCTATATGAGTTTCAAACAAACACATATGCAAGTACAAACAAGTAAATATACACGCGCATACAAACGCACATAAATGTGTTCTTGTGCTTGTGTACATATACAGTGTGTAGTAGATATACGAGAGAAATCTGGTGAAAAAATACTTCTTAATCTTTTAAATGTTGTTTCGCTTTGCAATTTGCTTAGGAATTCAGTAATTTCTTAATAAAAGTTATAGGAATTACGATATTCCAATGGAACAAATCGAATTTAATGGGTATATTACTCAAAATAGTTCAGCTCAGTGAGATTTGCTTTATATTTATATTTATGTGTGGTTATATATATATA
>NW_028234442.1:2736985-2739485 GCF_977035675.1 Penaeus japonicus
CTCTCTCTCTCTCTCTCTCTCTCTCTCTCTCTCACTCTCCCTCCCTCCCTCCCTCTCTCTCTCTCTCTCTCTCTCTCTCTCTCTCTCTCTCTCTCTCTCTCTCTCTCTCTCTCTCTCTCTCTCCCTCTTTCTCTCCCAATAAAATCAAGGTCTTTATGAATGGGAAGGTCTCCCTCGTCTCAACATTTCCATCAAGGGAAGGAAATTATGCGTCCGGTGGGGAGGAGGGAAGACAGAGGAGGGGGAGGGGTAGGAGGGAGGAGAATGGTGGGTGGAACAGCGGGGTGGGAAGGAACAGAGAGGGATTGATGGGGAGGTAGAGAAAAGGTGGCCAATGAGGAGGAGGAGGAAGAAGAGGAGGAGGTAAGAAAGAAGGTGTGGACTGCGGGAGGAGAGAGAGAGAAAAAGAAAAGAAAAGAAAAGGAGAGAGGGTGGAGAGAAAGAGGAGGCAAAGAAGAGGGTGGAGGGTGGGGGAGGGGGGAGGGTAATTCAAAACAAATGTGGCGCGTTGCCGATAATAACGACTTTAGTATTGATGGATTATATTAGGCGCTATAACCCCGCGTAAGGAGGGTAATATGAAGAAAAGAAAAAAACACACTCAGAAAATCACTCATAAATCATTATTTACGTAAAAAAAAACATATATCGCCATAACCAATATATTCTCCACGAATAACCCATAATCTCCATTGTACAAGTTCTTTCTAGCTATCAGTGCAATATCGTCGCCATTGAAGCAATAATCAGACAATAGACATCTTAAGTAATTCGCTTGTATCAAAGCTTTACGAAAGAGCGGAGAAGCTTTAAGCTGACTCGACTATAGGAAACAGAGAGAAAACTGAGGAATGAAAATATGGATTTAGATCGTGGGGGAAAAGTGGGAGGCAAGAATGGATAATAACGAAGGACAGTGTAAGGGGAGAATGGGATGAAAAGATGAAAAGGGAAGAATGATGGAGAGAAAGTGAGAGATAGATGACTAGAGAGAGGGGAAGAGGTCGAAGAAAAGAGATAAAAAGGCAGAGAGATAAAAAGGGGGGGGGGAGAAAGAGAGAGAGAGAGAGAGAAACATATGAGAAAAGCGAGAGAGGTTGACACTGAGATAAAGAGAGAGAGAGAGAGAGAGAGAGAGAGAGAGAGAGAGAGAGAGAGAGAGAGAGAGAGAGAGAGAGAAAGATACAAAGGGAGAAAGTGACAGAGAAAGAAAAAAAGCGGGATAGAGCAGGGAGAAAGAAACAAAGGAAACACGACAAAGACAAAAAACAACAACAGAACAAAGACAAAGGAAGATAACAAGCTAGCCAAAAGTTCATCTAGAAATTTGGAGAAAGAGAAAGAGAGGGAGAAAAACGAATCAAAAAAACAAAAAACATATACAAACAAAAGACACAGAAAATATAGAATGAAGAAAACAAAGAAAGCAAGATAAAGAAAAAAGAAAAAGACAATAGAATAGACATGGAACACAAAAAAAAGAAAGAAAAGAAAGAGAAACATCAACAGAGCCAGGTAGCCAGTCAGGTAATAGGAGAAAGTGACGACCGCAAGTGGCATTAAGTGTTCGTCCAGTTTCGAATAGGCAGGAGGAGCGAGGACCATTGATCTCTTTTAGCCTCCCTATCCTTCCTGCATCCCCCTAGCCACACTCATTCCTCATAATTTTTGCTACATTCATTCCTTATTAATTCTTACCACGCTCTTTCCTCATTCATTTTTGCCACACTCATTCCTCATTAATTCTTGGTATACTCATTCCTCATCAAATCTTGCCACACTCATTCCTCATTAATTCTTGCAAGTCATTCCTCATTAATTCTTGCCACACTCAATCCTCATCAATTCTTGCAAGTCATTCATCATCAATTTTTGCCACGCTCATTCCCTTATCCTTCTCACAATCTACCACCTTTAATTCTAGCAATACTCCCTTTCCCATTCATTCTCTCAATCCCTGCTTTCTCATTCTTACCCTTGTTTTACTCGCTTCCCCTCATTCTAGCCACACGCTTTCCACATTCATTCTCTCCTTCAACCCCTATCATCCCTCATTAAAGTCACTCTCATTCTTCATTCTTTCCTTCATTCTACTTTTTGCCCCTCATTCTTTCCCTCATTCCGCCCCTACCCCCCCCCCCCCTCACTAGAATCACTCTAATTCCTTATTCTTTCCCTCATTCTGCTTGCTTCCCTTCATTCTAGCCACACTCATCCCACACCACACCGTCGCTTCTTGGCTGTGTTAAAATAAGTCATCACGTGAGTAGATAGATAGACAGACAGCTAGATGGAAAGATAGATAGATAGAGAGAGAGAGAGAGAGAGAGAGAGAGAGAGAGAGAGAGAGAGAGAGAGAGAGAGAGAGAGAGAGAGAGAGAAAAGAAAGACAGACAGAGAGATAGAGAAAGAGAGAGAGAGAGAAAGAGAAAGACAGAGAGAGAGAGAGATAGAAAGAGAGAGAGAGAGAGAGAGAAAGAGAGAGAGAGACACACACAGA
>NW_028234442.1:2761985-2764485 GCF_977035675.1 Penaeus japonicus
CATCATAATGATAACATTAATAACAATGATGATGGTGAAGATGACTGCATAATGACTGCTTGGAATTTTTCAGTTGTCGGGAAATAAGAATGAAAAAAATACATCAATAATGAAATATGGATAATCGTATAGTCACCGGCACAAAGTCAAGCGAAATTAGCCCCGCCCCCTTCTCCTCATTTCTTACCATCTAGACAATTAGGGCTTTGATTGCCTGTCCTTGATTGGTCGCGGGGCTTTTTTTTTTTTTTTTTTTTTATTAGTGTTAGTAACTATAAAAGTGAGAATAATGTGAATACTGATTGTAGTTAAGATGATATTGATACCAACAATAACAACGGTAATTGATAAAGGATAGTATAAAGTATAGTTTCTTAAAATATCTATGAAAGACAATACTTTTTCGTTTTCTTAGAGCGAAGTGAAAAAAAAAGAAATGGATGAAATATTTTACAATAACTGTTCATTGCCCAAATTGAAATATTCTAGAAAGAAATACATAACAAAATATAAGCTTAAAAACAAGGTGGAAATCAATAGTCATTTAAACAAGAAAATGTATAGAAAAATGTATGTATGTGTGTGAATAAAGGTCTCAGATGTATAAGTCCGCATCAGTGCATGTATTAGTCATGACAGGAGAGAGAGAGAGGGAGAAAGAGAGAGAGAGAGAGAGAGAGAGGAAGATGGACTGAGGAAGGGAGAGAAGAATGGAGGAAGGGAGGGAGGGAGAGAAAGAGAGGGGGGTGGGGAGATAAAAAGAAAGAAAGCGGGGGAAAGGGGAGGAAATGAGCAGGGAAGATAAAAACAAAGTGGCAGTAAATGCAACCGCAAGAAATAAAGATCGCCTGATACACAGAGAGAAAAGCCGAAACGACCCGGACTTAAACGTAAACATTTGTTCTGAAATTATAACGTCACTCCTAAAATTTTAAGAATCCATGCCTTTCGGCCATAACAATAGCTGATACGTCATTCCTGAAATAAAAGCAAAACAATAAACCTTGAGCTTTCAATAGCGAAGAGTGAAATACGTTCCCGCCAAAATATAAGGTCGTCACTTTACAACAAACAAAAGCGAAGCGGAAAGAGCATTTCGATTCTACTAAAATGCCGGAAAATCGTTCTCGGTCGTTTGCTCAGAATCACCCAAAGGGATGTGTCTCTTATTTCTTTCTCTTTTACTCTGTTCTCCGCTCACTTCGGATAATAACACAGGCGAGTAAGTATATACATAGGCGCTCGTACACATACATATATTATAAATATATTTACTAATGTGCTCTTTCTCTCTCTCTTTCTCTATCTCTCTTTCTCTCTCTCTCGCTTTCTATCTCACACATACATACAAATACACACCTACAGGCAACATACTTACATTCTCTTACGTACTTATTCACATGCTAACACACTAAAAAATACACATGCACACACTACCATGCACGCACTCACACAGTGAACAGTGAACGTTTTATATTCCCTTGACAGAAAACATTTCAACAATTAAATGCTATTGCTCAAAAGGTTTGCAAGACTGCAATATAATTGCTTCTATAATGCAAGCAATCAAATCAGATTTCTTTCATGATTATACAATGAATCTTTAATGCAATATTTTCCATGTATGGATTAGCATATCAAAATAATCTCATAACTTTTATACCGCTGTTCGAATTGCATAAATCACATCGTCCATCAGTATAAATCATCATTTACGTTTGCATCTACCATCTGAAATCACAAATAAAAACCATCCATTTTTGATAGATAGTCTAAGACGAAAGCGGAAGAATTTCCCCGTAGAGTTTAACCGGGGATTTATTGTGGTCTGGATGATGATGGTTTCGAACATCAGTGGTTGTCGGAGCTCATCAGGATTCTCTCCATCTTTGATAGCACTTTATGCATTGCTTTGATGGGGCCTTTGTGTGTGCATGTTTGTGGGTGTGTATATGTGTGTGTGAGAGAGAGAGAGAGAGAGAGAGAGAGAAACGAGAAAAAAGGAAAGAGAGAGAGAGCCTGTTTGTGTGTGTGTGTGTGTGTGTGTGTGTGTGTGTATCTATGTGTATATGGATACATTAACATAGATACATCGCTTATATATTTGTGTATGAAACGAATCACAGACATAATAAAGAAGGAAACTTTAAACCAGTAACGAGCAAACCTAAAACCAAAATGGAGCATAGACGTAACATAAAGACAAATAGACCTACTGTTTAATTGGACTCTATAGCATTTTTCCAGCTAAACCCACATAAAACTCATTGTGATCTATTCGATTCACTTTTAAACCGATTAGGCTGTGTTGTGATGCAATAATATGAAAATACAGATTTAAAATCCTAAACGCATTGCTACCATCGGAAGAATGAAAATCTCAGCAAGTCTTTAGTTTCTAACATAGAATTTTCTTTGATCTTCCCAAAAAGCCACGATGATTCATCCTTGCAAATTTTGATCCACTCCAAAATCCTACTCTTTTTTTTTTTGTCATAAA
>NW_028234442.1:2771985-2774485 GCF_977035675.1 Penaeus japonicus
AAGCCTTTGGTAAGTTCCGCGGAAGGCTGTCTGTTCAAATGTCAGTCCGACTGGAGAAAAGAGGGAGGGACGAAAGCAAACAAACAAATAGTGTGAGAAAACGTACAAAGGGAAGGGGAAAACACGCAGGAAATATATAAGAATAAAAGGAAGGGGGAAATACATATCAGAAAAAAAGGTGTTGGATTATTGAGAGTCATATGAGATATTAGGAAGAATAAAGAAGTGAAGGAAAAGGGAGAAATTGTATTGTAAGTTTTTATGTCAGATTGTTGGTGATGTCTGAGCGGTTGAGAATAGAGATTATATTGGCAATCCATACAAAACATTGATTGTGTTAATGACAGTGATTAAATTGTTGTTATGAAATTGACAATCTAGACGATTATGATTATTTGAAATAAAGTAGTTATGGTTCGCACTCTTTTTTTTTTTCTTTTTTTTTTCTTCTTTTTTTCTTTTCTTTTTTTTTCTTTGCCATTGCTTGCCTACTTGTTATCATTACTATTGTTACTGTTCTTGTTCAGAATCATCAGTAATTTAGCTATTGATATTTCAACATCCTTATTATCATTATCATAACTATTGTTGTTGTTCATCACCACAACAAGTGTTGGTATAGATGTGCTTCAGAATGATCAATCTGGAGAAAAAAAAAAATCACAAGTTAAACTTTCTTTTAGTAATAAGAATGATAAACTGCAGTGCAACAAAACACAACGTCACTCTTATATAGCTATGTATATCTCACCACAACAGAATTAGAAATCTTGCATGTCATTTGGTTAATCCAATATCAATAACTCATAACTAACATAGCCCCTTTGAATACGAAAGAAAGAATGAGAGAATATATACATAATTTACTCAGTAATATTTTTTCAAGCACCTAAAATAATGATCCTATAGAAACAACCTTATCTCAAGAAGCTATTAGTGAACATCATTATTAAGACAAGCATTCTTTTTTCCTTTATTTTTTATCTGAGTCCGCCCTACCAAGACCGAATTAAAATCATTATTAAAATCTATCTTCAGTGATTCATAAGCAATTGAACATTCAATCAGCAATATCATAGCAAACGCTAGCATTATCAGCATCCTCATGTTATATATTGATAAGAGATTTACACATTTTATACATATTTTCTGAACTGGATTGATTAAAAGTGTGTGTCTCGCTACTTATTAACGATCTTAATAGTTTTTTTTCTGGTATAAGATCGATGAAAGATAAGTTATTCGTTCTGATTTTATGGATAAAGTTTTAGACTTAAATTGGTGTTGTTATCTATTGCATATTTACGAGAGAAATTATGGTATCTTTTTAGTTTCTTTAAAAAAAAAATCAACGTATCTGCTTAATTATCTATCTATCTATTTACTTATGGATCTATATATCTTTTGTCTGTCCTTTAATCTATTCTAAATCCTCGTTTCATTTTTCATCGTCTTATTCACCTGTCATCTTCTCTTAACATCTGCTTCTTATCTTATTCTCTTTCATTATCTAATTCTCTTTTATTTTATTATTATTTCTTCGACATAATGCCTCATTCTTTCTACTTCTACTTCAGCAGCATTTTTTCTGTTGTTTTTTTCTGCTTTATCTTTATTTTTACTTTCTTTCTTCGTTTTTTCTTTCTTGTTCTTGTTGTTCTTCTTCCTCGTCTTCATTTCTCTCGTCTTTTTTCTCTCTATTTTTCATTTTTTTTTTTTTTATATCCTTTTTTTTTCTGTCTCTCTTTTCCATTCATATTTTACTTAGTTAATTTTTTCTCCTTATATTTTTCCTCTCTCCTGTCCTCTATTATCTCTTTTTCCTTTTCTTGCTGATTTTTTTTCAACCTTTCTTTCCTCATGTTACTTTTCTTTGTCTTCTCGTTAAATGCATGACTTGACTAAAACACCTTTGCATGACCTGACCTGAATGGTTGTGGATGACTAAACTGGAATAGCTCTGCATAATTTGGGTGATATAACTTAACACAGATTATTAATTCTTCAATTAGTCTAAACAGTAAATGACTAAAATAATTTTGCATCACCTGAGAATATAGAACATATCTCTATTCACTTTAAATTCAAGAGGCATAATTTGACTTAAACTTTACTGTAATAATTCTCAACTAAGGATAAACGAATCATAGTTTAATCCTGGAAAGAATTGATGAGCTATTGCAACAATGCCATTACAAAATCTCCAGTTTACATCGCATCAGAATAAACAATTAAAGAATATATATGTAGATTGAAAGGCATTCAAGCGTTTGTAGATTTTTTTTAAGAGAGAGAGAGAGAGAGAGAGAGAGAGAGAGAGAGAGAGAGTGTGTATCTAAATCCACTGCAGTCAATTTTTGAGTATCTTATATTCATTACTGGAAAGAAAACTGGAAAACTCTACGGATACTCAACGCGCAATTTTAGTAACTCCCATGCTAAGGAATCACAAATTTAGTAGATGTTTGATAATTCAGAAAGCTCTGTTCATGGTATGATA
>NW_028234442.1:2789485-2791985 GCF_977035675.1 Penaeus japonicus
AGACTATACCTAAGAACATCTAGGTCCCTGCAGATTTTTTTTTATTTATAAAGAACAGTTCGGACTATGCTTGACCATTACTAAACCCATTTTACAATTGTGGATGCTTACAAACCAAGTTTGCCTTTTTCACATATGGACTTATTTTATCAATCGAATACAAAGTTGGCTCCTTTTTATCTTACCATTTTCTTCATAGATATAAGCGTATGATATGAGCCTTCCACCTTTACCACTTTCTTTGAGATTGAAAATGGAAAACAAAAGATTTACTAACTTAGAAAAGTGTCCCCTGAATATAGTTTCAAATTTAACCTTAAGCTTAGAAAACGGTGAAAAATGACGTTTTAGACAAAAAGAAATCATTCTGACAGACTCGATGTAAGTAGTCCAGTGAGCCATCTTTTTAACCCTTTGATCTCGAGAACGACCAAGGGCAAGAGGGACGTATTTAGCGTGGGAATAAAGGTCAACGGTAACATATTTGCAGATGTTTGGTTCCATCGTCGCATGTTATGCTATTGTTTAATTTCTATCATATCAAGATATCGTGTAGGGGGGGATGGGGAGATTGTAACCCTCACCGCCAGAGTAAACGTAATAATAAATTCCTCTTTGTTGCTTTTTTTTTTTTTTTTTTTTTTTTTTTTTTTTTGATTAAGCATTTTAAGCAGGGTGAGAAATTTGCTATTCCACAAAGAAATCGAATATCTCAAGAACAAAATTTAAATGTTTACCAACTCGCTATGCCAGTAAAACAACGATATGAATAAATGGATCTACTGTCCTTTTTTCTGTATACGAGCTGAGAAGCAACGTTAAAAATGCCGTGCACGGGATCATTATCTTCCCCATTAAATTTCTCAGGAGTGACCGGATATTTTCCGAAATTTATACCTGTGCTTCTTGTGAAACGGAGAAATGTTTTTAAAAAATCGCTTTCATCGTGTGTTTGTTTATTCGAAAACAAAAGGCTTTGTCGCAAATTAACCTAATTCTTTTCCGTTCTCAAATTTCAATAAGAAAATGATACCACCAAATTCCCATGATAATACTTTTCAACTTTCTTTTAATCGAAATTTCGTTTTTTTTTTTTTTGCTTTTTTTTTAATATATATCAAAAGACCAATTAACCATTTCGATGACATTTTCATAATAACTTCCATCGGATTCGGTGATAAAAAACTTTCGTCAAGAGTACTTACACTGAAGACCAAAGGCGCCAACTGATCTGCCTTACTTTTTGATGAAAGACAAGCTCGGAGATCCAATCCAGCTCTTCATTATTGCATTCTTGAAAATATGTGCTGTGGAATTACGGTACTTGTGACGAACGTGTGTCATCTCCATCATATGCTGATGCAGACTCTTATGTTGAAATTGAGATATCAGGGAGCGGAGATCATGTTTCTGATGCCTATGAATTATGAGTAATGTAACGTTAAAGAATATAGGTATTCTGTGTCCCTGTCTATAACTTTAATGGGATTACCTTTTTTGTATTTCAATGTACACTTTCAATGAAGTAATTGACTTGAGTTATATAGCCTATGATTTAGGTTTTGGGTTTTGTGGTAGAATAGTTGATATTTATATACAGTGTGTGATATCCTCGGTAAGAAAATGGCTATAAGTTATGCGAGACAAAAGAGATTATTCGTGTTTTATAGTTTATTGTATCGTAAAGTGTAAGATGGATGAAAACTTACATTTTATAAATATCTTTGTACTCGCAATTCTTTTGAATGATATAGCTTTGTGGAATTGCATATATGATACAATTTAAGTTCGCTAACGTCATATCAGAAATCAAGTAATGATAGTATATTTTTTTTACAATGAAATGTTAAATGTTCGTTTGTTGTCAGATATACTATAAATGACAAGTTTATATCAATAATGACAAGTTTATATCAGGGTAAACGTCTGACTTATTTCTTAACACTACATAGTATGACATGAATGAAAATGATACTAAAGAATATAATTTTTTCACCTCAACTTCGTCACAATCCTGACCCGAGTTTAGATTCTAGAGATTTGATTGAAGATATTTACACTAACATTAAAAATGCTGAATTGCGGATAACAGAAAGCACCATAATCCACGAATAATTTTCTATTTGCAGTGAAATGTAGTCAATATTGTTGTCTGACCTGCAGGCTGTCAGTCTGAAATCCAAAATCACAGGTTTCTTATACTAGTTACCATGAATAAAGATTTATAACAGCTGTCGAATGAAGTTAGAAAATAGACTGTTAATTATACTACTCCCGCACTAAAAACAAATTGCAGCTACCAAAACGTACTAAAATAACGACTCATTCCAGTGAACCCAGCATTAGAGTACATTTAGTCAGTAATTGTTGAATGAACTCAACATAAATGGCGAATCTTATTCAAGTTCAGTAGCCTGTATTACACAAAGCTCTTTATTTGTTTGTTTGACTATCAACTGTCTGACCTCGACAGGAAGACGGCGCCCCACTCAAGCCCAGC
>NW_028234442.1:2796985-2799485 GCF_977035675.1 Penaeus japonicus
GAGTTCTTTGGTGTTAGTAGTTACTGTTGTATGGTTTGGTGGTAGCTGTTATGATTGTAGTTGTTATTTGGTTGTTGGTAGGGTTTGTTGCTGGATGGTTAGGGTAGTAATGGTTGTTGCTTTGGTTATGGTGGTGGTTGTGATACTAATGATGTTGGTTTTTGTGGTAGGGACGGTAGAACTAATTTGGTTGGTAGTGTTTTCTGTTGCTGTACGTATAATGGTACTAGTTGTAGTGGCAGTGCTTGTTTGTGGTAGTAGTGGTTGGTTTTGCTTCTGTTCTTATTGCTAGGATAGTGGCGGTGGCTAATGTGGCCGCTGTTTATGGTGGCAGTGGTTGTTGTTTGGTTGTGCTGGATTCTGGTTGCTATGGGGATCTTGGTTGCTATTACTTTCGTAATTATGCTGTTGTTATCACGGGAATGGTTGATGGTTGATATTTTGCGGACGATATTAAAATAAATAAATAAATATATATATATATATTTATATATATACATATATATATATACATATATATATATATGCATATGTGTATATGTATACACATATGCATATATATACATAATGCGTGTGTGTGTTTGTGTGTATATGTGTGTGTGTGTGTGTGTGCGTGCGTGCATGCATGCGTGTTTACCTGCATGCATGCGTGTTTGCGTGCGTACATGTGTGCATGCATGCGTGTGTATGTGTGTATACATGCATGAATGTATGGAAATCTGCATGGATGAGCAGCGAAGAAGCGAGGAGGCGCGGCCCTCGAGCGCGGCCGCGGAGATTGGCTTCCTCCCGAGCAGGCCGCCTCCACCGGAAAGTGGCGGGCGCGGGGATCGAAGTTCGCCGGAGCTACTTTTTCTGAACTCCTTATTGGTTATCTTCGTTTCATTGTAACAATTATGTGTGTGTGTGTGTGTGTGTGTGTGTGTGTGTGTGTGTGTGTGTGTGTGTGTGTGTGTGTGTGTGTGTGTGTGTGTGTGTATGTATGTATATATATATATATATATATATATATATATATATATATATATATATATATATATATATATATATATATATATATATATGACTTGCAAAACACTCTTCCGTGTTGATGAATGGCAGATAAACCCACTATACATAAAATAGATTTATTGAAAATGAGACGACAGTTTCAAGATCCATCTGGATCCCATCTTCAGGTTTGAGGAGGAAGAGAACAAGAGGGTATATAAAAGGGTAAAGGGGGGAGTAACACAGTTCAAGAAAGTCATGCGAGGACAGGAGAACGGAAACGGAGGCAGGAGCGGACCAGCGAACGGAACCGGAAAAGGTCATATCAGGTCTGTGTGAAGGGTGCCCGGCGTAAGGTAACAATCGGAGAATGTGTGAGGATAGAAGACTGTTATAGGAGAAAAACACTGTTGAGATTGAAATTCGGCAGCCTGTTAATGAGAGAAGATTCCGCCAATCTGCGGGCATGGACATCAGCGGAAGGGAACAGAATGTGGGCAGCTGACCAATCTGTGCGATGTCCTGTGTCCCATTGGTGGCAGAGGAGAGCGTTGTTGGTGTGTCCCCTGGATACCGCGTACTTGCGTTCGGACACACGTTTGTTGAGACAGGCGCCGGTCTCCCCGAAGTACTGCTTCTCACAGGAGGAGCAAGGGATGGCATAGGTGCCTATCTTGGCAGACGAAGGAGGACGGGTGTGGATCAGGTTGTGGCGGAGAGTGTTTACCTGGCGAAAGGTAAGCCTGCAGTTGAGAGGGTGCAGCGAGCGACGAAGAGAGTGGATTTCCTCAGTATAAGGAAGGCTGAGGACAGGCAGGTGAGAAGTCTCTCTGGGGGGAGGGTCCTGGTAGAAGGTACGGCGAGCGTTGGAGAGCGCGGCGTCAAGGACGAAGCGAGGGTACCCCAGCTTGCCGAAGGATCGACGAAGAAAATCGATCTCTGCATCCAGGTGCTGTTGGTCACATATGCGGAGAGCACGGAGAAAGAGAGAGGTGTCGACACCTCTCTTAACATGGAGAGAATGGTAGGAGAAGAAGTGTGTATACATCCCGCTGTGCATGGGTTTTCTATACACTGAAAAAGAGATGAGTCACCTGAGCGGTGGATTAAGGTGTCCAAGAAGGGGAGCTGATCGTCGGCCTCCCATTCTACCTTGAAACGAATGGACGGAGAGAGAGAACTCAGCTTCTCCATGAACTCAGGGAAGAGAGCAGGATCATGGGGCCAGAGGGCAAAGACGTCGTCGACGTATCTCAGTCAAATTTCAGGACGAAGGGAGATGGAAGGAAGAAGCTCAGCCTCGAAGTATTCCATGAACAGGTTGGCTAAGACAGGAGGAAGGGGAGAACCCATTGCAACACCGAAGGTCTGAGAGTAGAAACGTCCTTCGAAAGAGAAGGAGTTGGAATCCACACACAGACGGATCAGCTGAAGAAAGACGTCAGTAGGCAGAGGAAGGCGGGGGTCCTCAGGAAGAAGATTCCTCTGCAGGAAGGCAAGGACATATATG
>NW_028234442.1:2821985-2826985 GCF_977035675.1 Penaeus japonicus
ACACTGTATATGAAATGATCACGAGTATTTTAAGGAAAATTCCCTTCATTAATTTTCACCTCCCTTCTCCATGCGTGCATGACCCTTAGGACATGTACCCCTTCCCCTCCCCCTGTGTGTATGTACCCCCCTCCGCCCGCCCTCCCAGGAATTGAAAGACTCAGGTCAGGTAGAGATACCATATGCCTTTATTGTTTGATCAGCAAGACCACCATGATATGATGATGATACCTTCAGAAAGGCTTGGTAAACCAGGCTTGTCAATCCTGGTTCCCCCCAATTCACTGTCTTGTTGACCAATGTAGCTTCACAACCATGTGGGTATTGTTTCACAATTAGGATAAGGTTTACCCAGGCTTGTTGTGAGAGAGATATAGTAATTCGAGCTTTTTTCTCTTTCCCTTTCCTTTTTTATTCATATGAATCATATAGAATATAGAATATGACACATGTTTCTCCATTTTGTTTTTCATATTGATTACCCACAATCTAAAATCATTCTCAATTAGGTCGAATTTTGTCTAATTTTAAAATGTCTCATTAAATTATCAAATTCGAACTTTATTAATTTTCTTCATATATCATACGAAGTTATTCTTAAGGTATTCACTTGCCAAACCGTAATTAGCCTTAAAAAATCTGTTTATTTCTTGTTTCCTTTACTGGAGAGGACGACACAGCAGATTAGTAATATTTACTGTGGTAGCGAGTGGCTTGTCTGGGGTGAGGTCACAAGGATGAGGGAAGCCTAGATGGTGGAGTCGGTCGGTCCCAGGAGCAAGCACTATAGCGAGAGAGTGTCGAGTGGTGGGCACAGAGCAGGGCAAGCCAGGTAATGCTATTTATATTCCAAGCACCACGTGGTCTTCACATTTTGCCTCGTGGCACTTGGAGTACGTCTCACATTTTCCTCTGTTTCATCTTTCTCCCTCTTCTGCATCTTCAATCGTATCTCTTCATTTTTATTTGTCTTCAGTGCATCTTCGATTTTTCTTTTCTAGCAATTGAGTAGAAATGAAAAGCAGACAAGCACTCATAAATATTCATATGCTTCAGTGAATTTCATATAAAACTTGCAAGCTTCACTCAAATATATATACGTAAATGCATAAACAATAAACAAAAATACAGTAAAGCGCCGAGAGAGAAAACGTGAACGTGAAAGTGGAGTGCGTGCGGGCAAGGATCACTTAGCAGGCTTTGGAGTGAAATAACCATCCACAATCTCTGTGTTTGTCCACGTTTATTTATTTCCTAACTAACCAATCAGCAGTTTGCATAGGTTTTTGAGAATGAGAGATTGTCAAGAAGCTCTACTGAAGCCTTACTGGTGAATGGCAGTGTATTGCTCTGCTCTATTAGTAAAAAAGGTTATTAGTATGAGAAGATTAAGAGTACATCTTTTCTTACTGTTCAGCCCCTTGGCATTCCTAATGGTGCAGGACTGCAGCTACAGTACTCTTAGGAATAGATGCTCTTCCCACAAAGTGAATCAATTATGTGGGGAGACTGATGGATTTCTCTTCTCAAACTTCCCAAGGTATCACTGGAATTGCTTTAAGGAGATTACAGCCTGCATGTTAAAGCTGACATCTCTGTGACCCATGTAGCGTATCCTTAATCAACTTTGACATCTTCTTAAGGTGTCTGGAAGATCCTGTGCTAAAGGCCAAAGATCACCGACCTGATTTCCTTCCTTGAACCCTGAACTGCAGTCTGGAAAGCTTCAGCATGGCAACTCTTGAAATTCTCCTGTTACTGACTCATCAGAGATCACCCATCCCACATGGAATCTTGACCTACAGGGAATTAGAGTGGTTGGATACTAATCAGCCTGTGTATGGTAATATTCATAGACCAACGATAAAAAGGTAAGTACTCGTGTCAGATGTGTCTTCTTGCTGTTCCTTTCGTTATTTTGTTTACTCTTTCGACAGTATAGTCCCTTGGGTCTTTTTTTAGATTGGTAGTGATTATTGGAAAACAACATGGACAAATAACATCATTGCATCAAGCATAATCCCCGGTAATGTGAATTGAAATTTATTCACTAATCTATATCTAATCCTCAGATATAGTGTGTCAGCTAATAATACTAACGGGTAAAGAAATTATTAAGCATTGTGTTTGGGAGTCTAAATTAAATAACAATAAAACTATTTGTAATTTCATGCTTTAATATGAATCAGAACTTATTTTGAAGACCAGAATCAATATAACCTTTTACCTGCAGTAGGTTGTCATACTGCGCTTTGAAAAGTATTGTTCCAGAATGCAACATGTGAGTATATTGCACAGTATATTGTATTTTGCTAGGTGCTTTTTTAACATTCCTATGAGAAGTTTGATGTCAGATCTGGAAAATAGAAGATGAAGACATTGTGGTGAAATAAGTAGTGAAAAATATGATAGGTGGAATTTCCTTCTCTTTGTGGAAAATTAATTGACACTTTTCGAGATCCGACATGAAGTCTCATTATGCAACTAAACGTTAAAAATGGAGGTGATGAAACTCGCTATCCGTGAAATGTTATGATAAATGTTAGGTAAAAAAGATCAGTGGGAAAACACTTCCAATTGATTGTCACTACAGCATTTTCCTGATTAGCATTTTTCTGATTAGCATAACCTTTTGATTAATACACAGTGTGTGTATTTGCCTGAATTTCTAAACATGATGCACAGTCTTGGCTGCTCATTTTCATCTTGATAGATAGAGTTGATTTCATGCCCATACCCTTGACAGGAGAGTAACTGCATAAGGCTTCAAATAGCGTCTCAAAAGACAAGAATCTATGTTTCTCCTATGTGGATGCACTTAGAATCTATTATCTGGTGATCCCTCTAGTTAACATATATTAAATTGAACTGGCTAATAATGCATCATTCACAATGAGCATCAACAATCTTGCAATGTATGTGCATCAATTATGTCACGATCCATTGCGGGAACACCGCCAAAGGCTTAAATAATATACTGGCTGGGTAAGGTCTCCCTTTTAATAAGTTTTTTTTTTTTTTTTTTAAACCTTCCTCGAAAGGTATTCCAATTCCCCTTATAGCTACTTGTAAGGGACTGCCTATTTGGGTTGTGTATGATTACAGCTGTAGATGAATAATTAATTCATACTTTTCAGTGGTAATTGAACCTATTATGACAGATTAGCATTCCCTGCGTCCTAGCCATAACAGACTAGCCTCGACTAGCCTACACCTTGCTCAACCAGAATTAATAACCAAATGATGTGTCAAAAGCTACAGGGTAAAGCATATAGCATCACCATCCCTCCAGATAAGCCCCCAACCCCCACCCCACCCCAACGTATTACGACGGTTACCGTTACAAGAAGGAAAAACGTTATACTCATATTCAAGGAAACAAAGCTAACAGCCAAAAATACTACCTTCTTTACTATCCCCGACAGTATAGTCCAATGATTCAAACAAACCAAAACACACTCATACTATTATAGATCATAGTTCCCAATACAGCACGTGTCCAATTGCATGTTTAAGTGTCTGCGTGTTTGTAGTAGAGTGGTTGTGGGTGTGTCAACATATTTGTTTGAATATGTATCCTTGCGTGTGTCTATGGCTGAAGGTATGTATGTTTGTGTGATGTAGTGATTCAGTGTTTAGGAGGGCTATATATTCCAATCTTCTCATATTCCTTTACTCGTGTGTTCTCTGGAAAACGCTCATAAATGCGCATACCCATACATACACAAGGATACAAAGCGACTTTGAAGACCCATTTACAGTATTTCCCGAGTTACAAATGATTACATTTGTCCCTCGTCTTGCTTTGGCCTCAGAGAATGAAACTCGTAAAAGAACATGTTTTCGCATCCCGTAATCCAAACTTCAAGGGAAAACGAGCCACGCTTAAGGGAAAGCATCAAACAATATGGCAAAGCGTCAGAAACAAAAGACGGCCGTGCGAGCGCATTTGAAAGCGTCCACAAAGGGGAAGGTAAAAGGGAAAAAAAAAAAAAAAAAAAACTTCAAGAGTCGATGTTGATCTTGTATACGTAAAAACATGTAAAGAAACTACGCACATTCATGCATTGACGAATATTATTCAATTATGGTAAACACACACAAACGCACACACGCACACATATACATACAAGTGTATATTTGTTGATAAAATAAAATAAAAGACAGCAACGAGTCCACACATGTAAAAGAAAAAACCTAGCCACAATAAAAGTCAAATAAAAATCAAGACGTTTCGAGCCCAACACGGGATCCTCTTCGTACAACGTAAAAAAACGAAATGGATTTGACTCGTCCATTTCGCTTTTTAATTCGTCCGAAGAGGAACCGTTGTTGGGCTCGAAACGTTACGACTTTTATTCTATTCTTATTGTGCTTTTGTGTGTGTGTGTGTTTGTGTGTGTGTGTGTGTGTGTGTGTTTGTTTGTGTGTGTGTGTGTGTGTGTGTGTGTGTGTGTGTGTGTGTGTGTGTGTGTGTGTGTGTGTGTGTGTGTGTGTGTCTGTGTGTGTTTGTGTGTGTGTGTGTGTGTGTGTGTGCAAAGATATTTGTTTAATCCACACATTGCACTACACCTAAATTCTTCCGTCTCTAATTCGCTAATCGTATACCATGATACAGAACATCCATAAATAAATGGGAGAATAGAGAGAGAGAGGGAGATTGATAATGTAATATAGAAAAAGATTTGGAGAGAGAAATATAATTAGAGAAATACCTAAAAAAAAGGGCAAATTTGGCCTGTATTTATTACTATCTATTTTTCTTTCTCTCTCATTCTATCCATCCCCTTCTCTCTCTTCCTACCCATCATCTCTCTCTCTCTTTCTCTCTATATATCTCTCTCTCTCGCTCTTCCTCTCTCTCTCTCTTTCTCTGTCTCTTTATCTCTCTCGCTCTCTCTCTCTCTCTCTCTCTCTCTCTCTCTCTCTCTCTCTCTCTCTCTCTCTCTCTCTCTCTCTCTCTCTCTCATTCTCTATCTCTTTCTCTCTATCGCTCGCTC
>NW_028234442.1:2846985-2849485 GCF_977035675.1 Penaeus japonicus
GGAGTTCCTTGCAACAACCTGCAAGGGACATCATGAACTACAAGCTTCTCAGGTAGACGGAGCTGAATCTGAAGTCTCAGAATAAATAGAAGAAAATGCTACAGGGCAAAAGAAAAATGTGCAAGTGCCTATCCATTCTTATTTTTCAATACTCTTGGGGCGATAAAAAAAAAATGGTTGGTACAAAGTCGTCCTATTGAATTACTGCTTTATATATTCATTTTACGCCATGACACAAAAGTTGCAGTGTCAAGAGTGTTTGTGAACAGAAGTGTGAGATGAGTTAATGCATGAGTGAGAAAGTATAAGGTGAGTAGGTGAGTTTATAGGAATGTTGTGCTAATAACGTTGGTGGCACACGTCGTCCTACCGAATTATTTTACTGGATTGATTTCTTCACTTTACGCCATGGCATCATCGCAATGTCAAATATGTTCGTGAAAAGAATTATGGGATGAGTTACTGTGGAGTGAGAAGGTCTACGGTGAGTGATGAATGAGTCCGTGAGTATGCGAGTAAGGAAGTGAAAGTGATTGACACAGAGCATGTCAGTGTGTGTATCTGTGTGAATGCATTTGTGAATTTGGTGTGTATTATCTCAAGTTTGTGTCTAATTATTTTCTAAACACTAAAACACTTTACTAAAATCAAATGATAATGATAATACTTCCTAAATGATTATCTAGTACAATGAAATTAGTCACCTAAAATTATGAAAGATTCGCACAAGACGTTTGCGAATAATCATAACAATGAATAACGATGAGGGTGACTGATTCGAATCGGGAATATTTGGTGCAACAATTGACCTGTTTTATTTGCGATCCGGAGCATCTCTGTGCTTTCATTTCGGGAAAAAATCTCTGTACGCTAAATTACGTTTGTCCGACGAAGACTAGCTTAAGTGTGAACTTATATGTAGAACATATAAAAAGAATGGATGAAGTTCTAATTCGTGAATTTAATGAAATTCAATGAGAATGTATGAGTTAAGAGGAAGGCCTGTTCCAATTGGCTTAACTCAACGTTCAAGAATCCTTCGTTTGGACCAACGTGAAGTTGATCCAATTTACCTAGAATTACAACTAGCACAGCTATATAAATGTATTATATTTGAATATAATTCTGAAGGGAATGGATCTCTCTTTACAAAAAAAAAGGGCCGACTTTGTTGTTATTTGCGAAAACAATATCAAGTTTTATTTGAGGGAAACAATGTTTGCGAATAAAGAAGCAGAAGTGCCAGATGTACAGAAGTAATTTTGATGATCTGGTATAATTTATCATTAAGAATAATCTCAATGTTTTAACCCATTGACGTAGGAGCTTTGGCCTGACGACGGGCGTCATGACGTACATGACGTTCGGGGATTTTGGATCACTGTGCTATTTTATTTTGCTATGAAAAAGGAATGAGCGATGATGGCTACTGCAGTCATAATTACTATAATTACCGTAATATCGTGCTAGCTTAACGTCCAAAACCAAGATGGCACCACTTTTTCTTAGCACCAGCAGGAGAGAGAGCTCTGAATGGCACCCATCCACGGTCTCTAGCAAGCACTGTCTCTATAGAGCGATGGCACACACTAAGTTGATGAACCCTTGCTCCAAAGTACCGCTGATGAAGGATGTGCAGGCAGAACGAGAAGAGAAAGGTGACTCAATCCATACCCAGTGTCTAAAATGTGCTCCTGTGCCAATATGGATGCCTTTCACTGTGGCACTCACAGTCACAAGCACAGGTTTCATTCCTCTTCCCTACCTCTTCTTGTTATCTTTATTGTAGGTGGTTATATGTTTCGTATTCGTTCATGACAGCACAAAAATACGAAAAAATAAAGTTGCCTTTTGTCCTCCCATAAAACAGCAATACTATCACATTGAGTATAAAGAAAATAATGAGCTAATATGGATAATATACTATAATTTTAGTCAACTGCAGCACTGATAGAGCCTGTCATATGGCACATATAAGTCTCTAAACTCAATAAAACACACAAAAAACAACAACAAAAAAACGCTCTAGTTTTACAATGAATGACTGAAAGAGAGGGGGATGATTCAAATTATATTGCTTCAAGCGGTCTCTCCCCAAAATAAAACCTATCCTGGAGGCTGGGCAAGCAAATTTATCTCCGTCTGCAATGAGTTAAAGATTAAAGAGTATCCATTTCTTCTTAATCTATTAACCAAAACTTTAATTGAATTATCAAAAAAGCTCCACGTAGATCAAATATTAAATGCTCTCTTAGCCAGAGTCAAAATACTATTATCAACCCATTCCTGAGGAGAGTGATGCAAATAGTGTAAGTCAAAAAACAGTGAAGGAGGGTTTTCTGTAAACTGCTATGCACTGGTGTCCGTTTTCTTTAGTGAAGTTGGCATTTCTTGTGTATTTCACAGGTAAACATAATTTTAGAATGCTAGTCATTAAGGTAGGATAGCAATTATTCGATGTGTGATTATTGTTTAAACAAGAGGAAAGTGTCATCTATGT
>NW_028234442.1:2861985-2866985 GCF_977035675.1 Penaeus japonicus
CAACATTTATTCCTGTACATAATTTACAAAGAATAGTTTGGAGATCTATGTAGACTATTGCACTGCATCAATGTCATAGGAAGAACAGAGGCACAAGATATAAATAAATATCTGTTATAATTACAAATAATTTAACAAGTGTTAGTAAAGGCTCGGCTTACCGACTTTCAATCGTGTGTAGTCTCATGTGTCTCACTAGGCCGTTTTTCCAAAAGAAATCTTTGTGACAAAGCTTACAAATATAAGGCTTTTCACCCGTATGCACTCTCATGTGGGTTACTAGGCTGTCTCTCTGCGAGAAGTTTTTACTGCATATCTCACAGCAAAAGGGTTTTTCTTCAGTGTGTACTCTCATATGTCTCACTTGATGGCCTTTCTGAGAAAACTTTTTATTGCAGATGTTGCAGCTGAATGGTTTCTGTCCTGCATGTATTCTCATGTGTGTTCCTAGTGTCCCCTTTTGGGAGAACTTTTTGTTGCAGATCTCACAGCTATATGGCTTATCCCCAGTGTGGACTCTCATGTGTATCACTAGCTTGCACCTCTTTGGGAAAGTTTTGCTGCAGATTGCACACCTGAGAGGGTTGCCTGCAGAGTGTCCTTTCACATGCAACAGGAGTTGACTCTCTTCCACAAAGGATGCTCTGCACACATTGCAACTCAAGCTCTTCCCTCTCACATGCATCTGTTCGTGTATGTCTAGGTCGCACTTAGTGGAGAACAGCATCCCACAATCATCGCACACAAAGGTGGATAGAGGATCTGCGTTTGAAGAGTCCTCCTCTTTGCTCAAACACTCATCTTCTTCACTCTCCGCATAAGGTCTCTGAATACTGTCCTGACACTCAACTTCCTCAAAATACTGGCATTCCTCTTTAATGTCCACATCCACATCGCACTCCTCCTTAATACGGATAGTACTTCTGTCAGTCGCAGGAAAAACTCTGTCTTCTTTTATTTTCAGACTGGTCTTTTCATCGATGTTGAAGTCATTTTCTTCTTTAATATAAACTGTGGTGAATTCCTTGCTGCGAAGTTGTGCGTCACAGTTTCCTTCATACATGGTCGTTACAGGAATCTTCCACTCGTCAATTAATTAACAACTTCTGAAAAAAAAAAGTTAGAATCAGCAAAGCATCCCTGAGTTTGTTCTTGTTTCATTAAATCATTACTAATAAACTATTTGCTGTACATGATTTACAAAACATTTGTGAAATATTATCATTACGGTTATTTTGGGATAATGATATCACTGGAGAAATTTACTTTTCCGAGGCTGTATCAATTTTTTAAAAGAGGATTGTCTGTCTACCTAATTGTATTGACCCTTTCAAGGAATAACATGCAAAAATCCTCCTAAAATTTTTAGGAAACTGGAGAAACAGAAAGACATTTCTTAAACTAAAGCTTAATCTATTTTTCCTTCATAGTTACCTTGCCTGGAAAAAACTGTCATATTTCTGTCCTCTTTTATAACCCAACTTACCCTCATACCTTCTATTAGTCTTAGCTGGAAATTACCTCCTTCAAAACCATGCGCGCGTGTGTATGCACACACACACACACACACACACACACACACACACACACACACACACACACACACACACACACACACACACACACACACACACACACATATGATACTTATGATAAAAATAATAATAACAAACAAAAAGCAGACAACTTAGAATGTTACCAACTCCCTGACTTCTATTTCTTTATTTTTCGTCTTCTTCTATGGATGAATAAAATACTACACACAAAAAATCCATATATGTCAATATATATCTTCCATTCTTTAAAATCTTCAATTTTTTGTGTCCGTTTGTGTTCCTGAAACTCAATGTTATACCCTTTTTTAAAATAAGATACATAATTCTCAATAATTAGGAAATTAAATTCACAATGTAATTAGGCTTAGCCAAGACGCTTTTACAGCGCACTATTTATTTTCTTTAATGTCAACCACTATACATTAATTTACCGTTCATGATAACAGCTCCTGCACTCGCCTGGTAGAGCCGACAAATCATTTCTGAAAACAAAAGAGACAAGAATAAGAACCGCATATAATTTCTGATGCTTTGGAGTTATCACTATGAATATAATAAGACAACATGATGAAGATAATAATTCTATTCTGAACTCAAAAGACAGTTATGAGAAAATTTTCACATCCAGCTTAATGAAGGTCTTCAAGATATTACATACCCTTTCCTTAGCTTATAATACCTCAATGAGAGGAAAAATAATATATATAGAGATATATATATTTCTAATTAAAATGAGACCAATCATATAATTATCAGGCCCCCAAAAAAGGAAAATGTGTTTAGTGGGATAAACATCATGATTTAAAAAGATTACTTATAAAGTTTCTGTAACCAGATAGCCTCTTGCAAATGAATGTTAAAATGATACAGTCTAATGACATACAAGCTGCTAAAAAAGAAACTACAAAATATTGCAGTCAGGTTATCTTTTATTCATTTATACAACATACCTTTCAAATGCATTTCAATCCATCAAGATAACCCTACTTATTATCCTTTTATGATTCTTATACAGGTCTATTAACATTAATTTGTGCATATTCATTAGTATGATGTCTGGCCCTGCATAATAAATAATAACCTATAAGAACAGGCAACCACATAATAATTGATACTGATCTTAAAATCCGATCCAGGGCTTAACATTTTAGGACATGAAGGACGTCTGATAAGAGATAAGGAAAGAAATGATAAAAAGGAAGCGGAGCAGAAAATGAAGGAAAAGCATGACGTACCAAACTATATTCTTTCTACTAGAGCAAGAATAAGACCAAAAATGTGCATTCATTATTGTTATCAAGGTTTCTAGCAAAAAAATGAGCATCCTGAAAATATTTACATAGATAGAAATATAAGCTTTATAATCCAGTATAATCTATCTGTAATATTGCGACATGATATTATTACCTTGTCTCAGCTTTGTCTTGCTACACGTTTGTCTAGCAAGACAATTTGCTGTCTTACTGCTCGAAAGCCATCAGTCTGAAAGCTACAATACTTTTCTAAAGGCTAACTGATCCATGTACTAAAGGTGATGGCAAAAACATAACTTAAACATTTCTCATATTTATTTAGATAAATGAAGTACTCTCTTCTCCTCCTATGCATATATAATTTTCTTTTTGCTCTTATTTCCTTACAGACCACATCTCCATTAATTCCTGCATGCCTTCCTTTTAACCAGGTGTAAGATCATTGTCATTATATGCTATAGGATCACACCAAATATAGTTGTGGCCTCCACCCCATGCACTCTGGAAAAGGCCAACAAACCTCTACCACATATACTCAGGACAAGACTGAGACTGGACTGGATCCTAAAGTGACGATAAATTACCAGTGGGGATTACAAGCTCTATCTTATCAGTTTATATGGTGGAGGTTTGTTGACCATGGCCTAATTTAGATATATGATTTAGGACTTGTAAATGGCAATTTCTCACAGTGTGTCTTTTCCATCTAATGTGTTCTTTATGACTATAACATTAGATTCTCTCTATCTCCACATGGCCTTAGTAATTACCAATGTCAATGAACAGCAACACATAAAAGAATAATTATCCTAAAAAAAAAAATACGGAACCTAAATAAATCCAGTGGCTAACATCTGGCATTAGCCCATGCCAAAGCATTCATAGTATATACCAACTGATAAATCATTCATACAGTTCAGATAACTTTTCTTTTCCTAATTAACCAACAAAATATAGGCCATAAGACCATTTATACGGGAAACAATTCACTTGCTGTGATAGGTTAGGACTAGCTGATAATTTACAATCCCTCTGAACCATAATAAACAATGATTTTTGTAGCATTAATAATTCATCCAAGCCTACAGCTTCATACAATATTCCTTAATCCATTATAAAAATCATGGTAAACTTAAAGGACACTGAGAGTATCTAGTGTGGAAAGTATGACACTGCTCACTGCACACCTGGATGATTTACTGATAGCAATTAAGTGAAAAGGACATGTCCAGTAGATTAGGGAATAATATTCTGAGTAAAGAGAAATAGAAAACAATATTTGCATGAGATAATATGCTCTTGACATCAACAATGTTCATCAGAGGCTTTGAAAGGCAAATTATAGAAGTTCTAACTACTTACAAGAATTTTAAATAAGTGCAAGACATTTCCTCATGATTATATTTGCTGTGTTTTACCAAAACGTACTTGAAATATCCTATGATCTATGGCTGAAGACCAACCTCATACCCAATTTAATTGTGGCACCATATCAAGGAAGTGTTTCAGACTCCATGCTATGTGTACTAACTAAAGACACTATGTATACTTTAAACAGATTGAGCATGAACTGGTTCCCTATCTGAAAATGAAGTGCCAGGGAGGTCTACAAGTCTTACCATGACAGAATATATGAAGTTAGGGTTTACTGACTGTTACCCAAGTGCTTAACCCATTAGCCACGGGGCAGTTTTGGCTCTGCCTATGCAAAAAAGATTAGCCAAGTCATGACATGAATGTCACATCATCCGTCATTAATAGGTTAAAAGTGTAGAAGCCACAACGATCAGCACAAGACCAGTGGCATAGACACAACGTCTTTTAAAATTTAGCATAATGATAATCCAAGGTGCTTTTCATGTAATCCCTATGCCACAGATACACCCCTATCCTGCCAGGGCACATTTCATATAAATCCTAAAGATTTATCTACAGCTTTTATAACCTGAGATTGTCATGTTTTCTTTTGCCAGTTAACCAAGGGGAATATATTGCACGGAGAAGCCAAGTATACGCTGAATATCATCAGGCACCCTATGCAATAATTATTTCAAAATGTCACGAGAAATAACATTTCTAGATATATTTCAACATCTATCTGTCTTTTTTTATTTAGTTTATCTATTTCTAATTGTTAGGATTTATAGCACATTCAAACACTAAATCTATTACTCTCAAACATTTTAAATCC
>NW_028234442.1:2891985-2896985 GCF_977035675.1 Penaeus japonicus
CGCATACTTATAAAGTAGGTTTGTTATAAATCAACGACAAAGTTTGGATCGAATGTTCCCTCATATTTGAACTGTTGAATATTATTATTTAATTATAAAAGTTAAAAACGTTAAGAAGTCAGCCTCCACGCGTCAAGTGCACACACACACACACACGCGCGGATAGAAATAGAGAGAGAGAGAAAGACGGAAAGGCATAAGGCGAAATGCTGTTTAAATTCTAAGTAACAAAAAGGGACATATGTAATGATAAAAGATGTAATGATGATGTTAATAATTAGAGATGATAGTAAGTGATAATGATAGGTATCCATCTATGATTAAAATGTTTGTAGTTTCCTCTAAAAGTTTAGTCACGAAAATCATTACAGATTTGATATGCAGGATAGTCTGCATGGAATCATTCATAAAAAAACAGGGGAAATTATGTAATGTTATATATATATACATATATATCTGTATATCTATATATATCTCTATATATATATATACACACACACACACGCATACACACACACGCACACACACACACACACACATACATATATATATATAAATATATATATATATATATATATATATATATATATATATATATATATATATATATTTATATATATACATATAAATATATATATACATATATATATATATGCATATATATATATTGTATATATATATATATATATATATATATTATATATATATATATTTATATATATACATATAAATATATATATACATATATATATAATATGATATATATATATAAATATATATATATATATATTTATATATATATATACATATATATATATATGTATATATATATATATTATACATATATATATATATGTATATATATATATATATATATATATATATATATATATATACATATATATATATATACATATATATATATATATATATATATATATATATATATATATATATATATGTATGTATGTATGTATATATATACATGTGCATATGTATGTATGTAAATATTTCTTTTTCAGTTATGTTTTTAATCTTTTAATGTAGTCTTTGTATTTGGTGGGTGAGAACAAATTTCATCACCGAATAAAAGTTATTCAATTGTCCGTGAAATGTTTTGAAAACAAAGATCTGTAAGATATGCAGTGGAAGGAAAAAAAATAGATGGTACGCAGTTAATTCTTATATAAACATATAAATATAAAGTGTCTCAATCCCCGCAATAAGGAACCGCCTTGTCGTGGCGCGGGGGCTTGAACTCCTTCCTCGGAAGAGCCCGTTCTAGAATTGGCCAGTCTCTCCCTCCCGTTGAGGTGGCCTTCTAGCGGTTGATTCTCCGAGGAAGGACGACTAAGCGTTCCTAGGTGCTGATCTAGTAGGTGGGATCACACCCCCCCTGGTCCTCCCCCCAGGGGGGCACTCACCTGCCCACGTGTTTGCCGTGCGTGGCGCCCCTGTGCGCTGGGAGACGGGAGTCCTGGAGGTTGAGCGATGCCGTGTATGAGTACGCCCTGCGGCTAGCAACACGCCTCTTTGGTCCCCTATTCCAGCAAGACGGGTGGCCTGATCTTGGCTCGATTAGGTCAATCGGCTGGTCTCTCTTTTGAGCTAGGCTAGGGTCAAGCAGCTCCTGTCTTGCAGGCAATCGCGTGTATTTGCGAATGCCATCAATGCGAGGCAGGGGTTGCGTATATCCTCCCACCACCCCTGTGGCTTCTGAGCATGGTCTCAGTGCACAGCTTCCCCTTGTTGGACTCCGTGGTGGGTGGGGGCGTGGGAGGATGAATTGAACACTACATATATGGCAACTTTCTCTAAAAAAACCCTGACTGACCCCCACGTTGACGAACCTGGCATGAAGATGACCAAGGCTGTCACCTTGGAACCTTTTAAGGTCCTTGGTGACAAAAGTAAAAAGTTGGGAAAGGCTCTGGCGTCGGTTCAGAGAAAGCCTACCCAAGAGCCTCGGGCTGGACCCTCCAAACCAGCCCTTGGCACTGACAAGTCTCTGGCGTCGGTTCAGAAGACGAGTCAAGCTAAAAATGGAAGCCAGACAGGACCCTCCAACCCTGCTGGCCCCACTGCCAAAATTCCGGCGTCGGTTCGGAAGGCAGGCATTAAGCGTCCTCGGCCGGCTACAGACTCGGAGGGCGAGTCTGTAGCCCCGAGTCGGTTCCCCCTAAACCGGAAGGATTCGACAACGCTTATCAGATGGTACGGGCTCTGGAAACCCAGAGACAGTGCCGTCTGAAGATTAGAATTGCCAAAGACAAAGGCATGATAATCATCCCTAAGGACCAGTCCACTCTCACCTTCCTCCAGGAGACTGACAAGCTCCAGGACGGACGGAAGGTGAGTTTGGCGGCCCTGACTTCTGATGAGAGGAAGTCCAAGATGGTGCTTCTTGGCTTCCCTCAGATGTATGACCTTGAGGTCATCACTGCCCATCCTAAGGTGGTGGGAGCTTCCCGACTTTCCAAAGGGAAGCACCCAACCAGGCAAGTCCTGGTCACCTTGAAGGGAGCCCCAGTAGCGTCCTTGGACCTTGGTAATTGGGGCTCCTACAACCTCAGGACGTATGTCCCTGATCCGCTCCGTTGCTTCACGTGTCAGAAGTACGGACACCACCAGGCCACTTGCTCTGCAAAGCCGAAGTGTGGTGTCTGTAGTCAGGCACACAGCACGGAGGTGTGCCTCAAAGCACACAAGGATGGCAAGCGGGACACTACTGCCAAGTGTCCCAACTGCCACAAAAAGCACCATGCCTGGAGCCTCGGATGTTCCGTCAGGAAGGAAGAGGCTCTACGGCGACAAGAGGTCGTTGCAAAACGACCGGACTTTGTTCCTGCCCCTCCAGGCACTTACGTCTGGGGGCAGAACAAAGGGGTAAGGGCTCCCCCCCCTCCTAAGAGGAAGGAAGCACCGCCCAAAACAAAACCACCACCGGACACCTCCAACACAAAGGAGTTTCCGGCCCTGGTGGGTGTTCCAAGACGGAAACAGACCCGGAAGGGGTCTGGGAACACACCAAAGGCCAACCCAAGAGCGGAGAGTCAAACTCTGTTTACGGAGAATGACTTGACGCTCCTGCTGACAGTAGTTGTCACAGCAGTTGCGTCAGCATTGGGACGGACCAGTGAAGAGACGGAGAAGGCGGTCGAGGTCGCCGTCACGGCAATGACCCAGACTGTCGCTGCCCTGAAGGAAAGGGATGTAAGGCCCAAGGCCTCTACACCCAATCCAACTCAGGGCGAGACTCCTCTCCCCACAAACCCCCAGGGCGAGACTTGTCTCCCCACCCAACCTGCGGCCAAGACCACACTGGCAGAGCCTGAACCCAAACCCCAAAGGGCGAGGAAGCCACGACCATCCAGAGTGAAGGTCAAGGCGACCAGGGGTTCTCCACCTCCCAGGAGACCCAGCCCTTCTAATGGCTCGACCTGTCCTGACGACAGTGACGAGTCCAGTGAGGAAATCACGATCAATGAGGAACTCACCAAGGAGTTGTCAGACTCCGAAATGTCTGACGTTACCCACACTGGGGCGTCAGACACTGAGACCGATTATGTCGACGTCATTGACGACGCAGACTTAATGGACTCAGATTAGCACAATGGCTCCTAATCTAAGCATACTGCAGTGGAATATCAACAGCTTTTCCCGGAGGAATGCCCTTCTCCACGCGATCGTGCGATCTCGGAATATTGACATTGTCATGCTCCAGGAGACTTTAACAGGAGACACTGTTCGCTTCTCAGGATATCATCCCTTTGTGTTGCCCTCTAATGAAGGCACCAGAGGTTTGATTACCCTCGTGAAGTCGAATATTCCCTGCTCCCTGATTGCCGATCCTGTGCAGTGTGGAGAAGGAGTTGAACTCCTAGCAGTTGAGATCCATATGGCTGGGGGTCCCCTCAAGCTGTACAATGTGTACAGCAGGCCAACCTGTAGGAGCTTAGATATTAGTGAAGTCTGTGCTGCTGCGGCACACGAGCCAATTCTCATAGGGGGAGACTTCAATGCCCACCACCCCATCCTGGCTCCCACGCGGAACCGGGATGCGGCAGGCTATCATATAGCCGCGGTGCTTGAGTCATGCCCCGAGATTGCTCTCCTCAACAACCAGGAGCCTACGCACGTTGGCGGGGGGGTCCTTGACCTTACCTTTGTCACTGCGGCCTTGGTCGAGAGGATTCGTTGGTCTGTGGACAACACTGCCACGAGCGATCACTATGCGACAGCCACCACCACCTCGGATGCTGGCCCAGCCCTGTGCCCCAGCACAATCCTCGATGGAAGGTGGACAGGGCCAACTGGAAAGCTTTCCAGGAGGCCCTGGCCAGGTGCCTCAGAACCAGTGAATTCTCACATAATGATAATGTGGATACACTTGAGGCAAGACTAGTTAATGCCATAGACGAGGCAGCCTCAGAGACCATTCCCAAAACTCGTCCGTGGTCCAGGTGTTTTAAAGACGCCTGGTACTACAATGATGAGGTGAAGGAGGTCAACCACAGAATCAATATGTGCAGAAGACACTTCCGCAGACAGAGAACCCCTGAGAACCACGCTCTTTTGAGAGAGGCTCTCAGGGATGCTCAGGAAACTGCTAAGAGGGTAAAGCAGGAAAAGTGGCTGAAGTGGTGTGAGTCCTTTGGCCACCAAACCTCCCTTACAGAGCTGTGGAACCGCATCAGACGGGCCACAAATCGCTCAGCCCCCAGAATGACCCACCATGACCCGCGGTCGGAGGCGGAGAGACTGGCACTCGAGTTCTCTGCAAGAACAAGTAGCGCCGGTCTACCAGCAGAGTTGAGGGCATGCCAAGAGGAACTGCTTCCAGGCAGGCATGCCCTCATCAGAGAAAAGGCGGTCGAGCCTGATGATGCCGATGCCATGTTCTCTCTGAGGGAACTAAGGCGAACATATAAGACCAGTTCGCGGTCAGCCCCGGGTTGTGATGGGATCTCCTACCCCATCATTTCCCACCTAGGACTTGA
>NW_028234442.1:2942576-2945076 GCF_977035675.1 Penaeus japonicus
GAATTTCATTAGTTCCTTGACAATTCTATTGCCACTAATATTACGTAAAGGAATCGCCTCAGGATACCGAGTGTTGGAACACATGATAGTGAGGAGGTAATTATTCCCAGACTTTGTTTTGGGAAGTGGACCAACGCAGTCTATAATTACGTGACTGAAAGGTTCAGAGATCGCAGGAATCGGATACAAGGGTGCAACAGGAATTTTCTGATTAGGCTTTCCCACGACCTGACACTTATGACACGATTTACAATACTTTACTACATCTTTGCGTAGTCCCGGCCAATAAAAATGGCTCATTATTTTTCTACACGTTTTATTAATACCCATGTGACCTGACAACGGTGAATCATGTGCAAGGCTGAGGATCTGTGATCTATAGGGGACTGGAACAACGACCTGGTGTATTACCTGCCACTCGTCTCCTGCACCCACGTGGCGAGGCCTCCATTTTCTCATCAAGATGCCATCCTTCTTATAGTAACCCGTAGGTACACCTGACACCTCAGCTTCTGACCAAGCTAATTCAGCAATTTTACACAGTTCTGCGTCACATTTTTGCTGATCTACAAGCCTCCCTTTGTCAACAGGGAAACCACTTAGCTTGTTCTCTCTAACACCAGTCTTGTGGCTAAACAATGAGGCTATCTCATCACCACTCACATCAATTCCATCACCACATACCTTGTCATTATTAGACGCACACTCACTCACGCGTACTTTCTTGTGAGTATCATGGGCAGGTTTATGTTCAACACGCCCATGAATCTTCATGGCCCTCGTGACCGCACAGGCAGGGAACACATCCATCACATCCTCTGCCACCTCTTTACCGCTGTTTAGGTCTGGAGTTCTAAGAATTGCAACATTAGTTTTGGTTTTAACAAATACCCTATCTCCTGCCAAGTCATTTGCCAATATAAATGATACACCTTCTATGGGTAATTTAGGCACCACTCCCACAGTTACGTCTTTATCAAAGAAATCCGTTTTGAGATGAACCTTATACAGTGGAGCAGTCAGATGCCCGCACTCAATACCAGCTATGACGACATTAGCGTCAGGAGTCTTCCCCGCTAGTGGCAATACACCTTCTAAGAGCAGTGACTGTATCGCTGCTGTATCTCTCAATATTACAATAGGCTTCTCACCACCATCACCCGCCAGGGATACACTTCCTTCTGAACAAAATGGCTTAAATTCATCCCTTACATTTCTCATTTGATCTGTATCATGAAGCAAATTGACTTCTATTGGACGTTTTACATCCTTAAATCTAGTACTGGCAAGAGCTATTGGAACGTCCTTGGACTTTTTATCTTTTAAGAACCAGCAGTTTTTAATACTATGACCCAGCAATTTGCAATTAAAACATCTAACTGATTTATTTCTATCGGTAGTGGGGTTATGACTATGGCTAGGGGTGTCTTTCTTATCACCTTTAAATTCTTTCTTACCTGTCGGTGGACTGGGTTGTGGTTTTACAATAGTCCTAGAATTCTCAACACTTTTGTGGATCAAAGCATAATCCTCTGCCATTCTGGCAGCATCATCTAGCACTTTTACCCTGTTTTCATTTAAATATACCTTAATTCGGTCAGGTAAACACCTCTTAAATTCTTCTATCAGAAATAATTGGTACAATTTATCATAATCATTGTTTACCTTATCACTCTCACACCAACGATTCAGCAAAGCCTCTTTCTCTCTTGCAAAATCTAGAAAACTTTGATTCTCTCTCTTCCGCAGATTACGGAACCGATAGGCTTCCGGTACCATTTCATATCCTTTCAACACAGCCATCTTCACATTGTCATAGTCACGGCAATCTGACACAGACATTGACATATAAATTTCCTGAGCTTTACCAACTAGAACAGATTGAAGCAGCACCGTCCATTGTTCTTTAGGCCAATCAGAACTAATTGCTATTTTCTCAAAATATCGAAAATAATTATCCACAGCATTTTCTTGGAATGGGGGAACCAATTTTGCATTAGCAGTAATGTTAAAAGGAACGGCAGCAGGTGCTGTCCCTCGGAGTTCTAGCTCTTTTAATTTAATTTCTCTTTGTATATCTAACTCACGCAGACGGCACTCATTTTCTCTCTGGCGCACTTCTAACTCACGCATGCGGTACTCATTTTGTAGTTCGAGCTCCCTTATCCCAACCATATCGCTATCATTTTCTAAATTCTCAAGTGCATTGGTGTCTAGCAATCCATCATCTACCATGAATTTAATTAACTCATTTCTAATCTGAAATTTAAATGAACTCCTCCTTACGCTGAATTCAAGTTTTTCGGCAACTTTTAGCAAATCAGTCTTTTTCAAATCCATCAAAGTCTCCACTGTAGGTGACTCAAGGAATTGTTCTACGTCAAAAGGCATTTTGAAAATCTTACACCTTTAATTAAGACAATATAATTTGTTTATCAGTAGTATAGCATGTACTATAAATTAGTAATTAAGGTAGGAGTTTTAAAGTCACTTTTCAATT